>NW_024068018.1:0-291869 GCF_009389715.1 Phoenix dactylifera | reverse complement strand
GAAGTGAAACCAAAGGCTGTCAATAGATATTTCATCAAGATATCCATTCAGAAAAGTAGTTTTCACATCCATTTGCCAGATTTCATAATCATGAAATGCTGCAATGGCAAGCAATGTTCGGATGAATTTTAGCATGGCTACAGGTGAAAAGGTCTCCTGATAGTCAATGCCTTTTGCGTTGACTATACCCTTTCGCCACTAGCCTTGGTTTATAGGTCTCTACCTTTCCATCTGAACCTATCTTCTTTTTTGTAGATCCATTTGCATCCAATAGGTACAATACCTCCTGGTGGATCTACTAAGGTCCAGACTTGGTTGGAATGCATGGAGTCTAACTCTGATTTCATAGCTTCCAACCATTTCTCGGAATCAGATATCGCCTCGTCGTAGGTTTTGGGATCCTGTATGTGATCCCTATCTCCCACTAGGAATATTTCCTCGGTATCCTCTTCTAGTATACCTAAGTATCTATCGGGAGGATGAGAGACCCTACTAGTTCTACGAGGTGGTTGAGGACATCGTGTACTGGCTCTGTATGAATGGGTTCGATAGGATCCATGACTCGTTGCTTTTCAGAGACTTTCTCTTCAAGCTCAATTTTCCTCCCACTGCCCTCTATCAAGGATAAACTGGTTTTCCAAGAAGATGGCATGACGGCTCACAAATACATTGGATCCTCTGAGACGTAAAAAGTGTATCCTAATGACTCTTTAGGATATCCTATAAAACGAGCACTATGGTCCTAACCTCTAGTTTGTCCGCCTGTAGTCTTTTGACGTGGGCCGGACATCTCCAAATCTTGAGATGACCAAAGATTTGGTTTCTTACCATGCCATATCTCATACGGGTGTGGTAGGAACGGATTTAGAGAAAAACTCTATTCAGTAGAGTATACTGCCGGTATGTAAGGCATCTCCCCAAAGAAACATTGGTAGATCAGTGAAGCTCATCATGGACCGGACCATATCCAATAGAGTCCGATTTCTCCTCTCTGACATCCCGTTGAGTTGAGGTTGTACCCGGAGGAGTCCATTGTGAGACTATGCCATTGTCCTTGAGATAGTTCCGGAATTCTCCACTAAGGTATTCTCCTTCTCGATCTGATCGAAGAGCCTTAAGGGGTTTTCCCAGTTTGTTTTTCTACTTCATTTCTGAACTCTTTGAACTTTTCAAAAGATTCAGATTTGTATCTCATAAGATATACATATCCATACCGTGAATAATCATCGGTAAAGGTAATGAAGTACGAATAACATCCCCTGGCTTGCACATCGAATGGGCCACACACATCTGTGTGTACCAGGGTAAGTATTTCAGTGGTCCTCTCCCCATGTCCTACTAGCCATTTTTTCTTGAAGACAGGACTCGCAAACTGGATATGACTCGAAAGTTAATGAGCCGAGAAGCCCATCTTTATCCATTTTGTTCATTCTGTCCTCTCCAATATGGCCAAGCCTGAGGTGCCACAAATATTTTTGGTTTATCTCATCCCTGGATCTTTTAGATCCTTTGGCATTCGCTTCTTGCTCAGACACATTTATAGATACATCCATATGCAAATGATAGAGACTGTCAATCATAAAACCACGTGCGACTATTTTATTTTTAAAATAAACTAGAACAGCAGTTTTTGTCAAATGTAAAATATGACCTTTCTGTGCTAGACATGAAATAGAAATCAAATTTCTGCTAGCAGCAGGTAACATAATAGCAGTCTCTAAGTAATAAACTAAAAATCAGACGGTAGTTGCAGATGGTAGGTGACCACCAGCCACAGCAGCAACTTTTTTCCCGTTGCCAACCCGAAGGGTTACCGCACCTTCCGCCAGCCTTCTACTTTCCTTTAGGACCCTGCATGCGTAGTGCACAAATGAGCACTAGAACCATAATCTATAACCCAACTAGAAGTAGAAGAAACCGTTAGATTAGTTTCAATTATGCAGCAAGTCATATACCTTCTGATAGTGTGTCACCTTTTTTGTTCTTCAGGCTCTCGAGGTATGAAGGACAGTTTCTCTTCCGGTGGCCGTCGACATATGCAGTAGAAACATTTTCCTTTATCATTAACCTTTTTCTTTTGAACTTCCTTTTTTGGCTTCTTGTCTTCTTCTGCTTCTTAGCAGGCTTCTTTTTCTTCCAAGTAGACTTTCTCTTGGAACTAGAAGTCAACCTCAGCAGCAAGGACATTGCCCCCTGAACCTTTCAAGGCTCCCTCAGCAGTTACCAACATATTTATCAGTTCAGTCTTAGTGCATTCAATCTATTCATGATGGTAGTTTTACTATAAACTGTCCAAATGAATCAGAAAGGGATTGAAGGATCAGATCTACTTGCACATTCCCTTGTGCATGTTCATACCGAGCTTCTCAAGCTCCTCTAGGTCCTTGATCATAGTCAGACCGTGATCATGGACGGACTGTCTCTCGCGCATCTTTGCTTTGAAGAGCCTCTTGGACACTTCAAAATGAGCTGTGCGACTCTGCTCACCATACAACTCTTGCAGGTGTGCCAGTATGTCCCTAGCAGTCTTCATATTTCATGCTGGCATTGTAGTTCATTGGACATGGATGCCATGATATAGCACTTGACCCTAATGTCATCGTCTGTCCACTTCTCATGCGTCGCACGCTGATCAGTGATCGGACGTGCTGGTAATGCGAGGATGTCATTGTCGAGCACATAGCCTATTTTTCTCGCAACTCAGAACAATTTTGAGATTTCTAAGCCAGTCTCTGTAATTGGTACCGGTCAATCGGTTGGTCTCAAGAATACGAGTCAAAGTATTTGAGGCTGACATTATGATCTGTAGAGAGTAAAGATTCTAGTTAGACTTTTGTACTTGATCTTAAATCCGTTCTAGGATCTTTTAGAACAAATGTATCTCCCACTATTTTTTCGAATTCCTCATACTTTCCTAGTAGGAAAATGGAAGTCCTACACGACTAGGGTTTCTAGTGGGTACTGCGGTTCCACCGATTTACATGCCACCTCACCTAACAGTTATTGGTGACACATAAATTTGATGAATGTACAACTTTTGTACAATGCTTCTCAAGCATGTTGCAGTGCTACTTGGTCTCTAAGCTATGAAGACTCACCTAATAGTTATTGGTCTCATTTCTTAGTTAAGTCAGACCCACCGTATAACCGTAGGAATAAAGTCGTCATTGGGTCCTCACCTAACAGTTATTGGTGCCCAATCCCACCTTTACCCTACAACATCTCATGTTTATAGAGAGGTCCAGCCCTCCGATCCAACTTGCCCACTGTGTCCAGCCGAGACAAATCAACATCAGAAAGACCTTAGCAACTCTACTATGGTGGAAGACATATGGACTTAATATCGGTTAATCAGGTCTTAGTGTTTGCAACTTGAGCTCTTCATAAGAGGTAATCGAACAATTGGCCAGGTAAGCAGGTGGGAGGCTCCCCTTACTCAGAGAGTAAGGTCTTAATTAAGTAACCACCTTTCATGCTTTTCTACACACCAATTAGATCAATTAATCTAATATGATTCGCTCATGTTAGTTCACTCTCGACTTGATTGAGGAGGTTTTAATTTAGGTCTCATTGGGTTTGCTATATCACATGTAAACCTATCTACCCCGTTCTCATTCACATCACATGCAAACGACACATCGCAGGCAGTTATAATCGCAGCAATAATTAAAGCTAAACTTTAAATAGGTGATGATCATGGATTCTAATTAGGTCATATTACAAGCACATGCATGTCAATCGATCAGTTGGTGTTCAACTCTTGAATTAGTTCCAAGCCTCCTTGATTCGATCCTTGATCAACTCTTGATCCTATCACCATCAACCGCTCAGATCGCCGTTCATCTCATGTAATTTCTTCGACTTGATCGTTGACGTACATCACATCATAGAAATACAACCAGATATAAAATAAAAATAATAATAAATTACATCCTCTTTTAGGACGCATGCAGGCCTCTCAAAACATCAAATACGATGCATGCAAGCATCTGAAAAATTACATGACATTACAGATCACATCGCAGGTCATTACATTTGATACCAAAAGGGTTTGAATCCTATGATCATCACCGCATGCAACAATTGTACTTTTCAGATCTGAAACTTAATTGATTATGTTATGACATAGGTTGCTGATCATGCTAATCATGATTCTAAACCTTGTAATCTCATTAACAATGCAATTAGAATCATCATTTTATCACATAAAATCAGCATGCAAAATCAGCACCCTTGAAAAATCTGCATGCAGAAAATTTTCAGCATGCATAACCTTTTAAATTTCAGATCTAAGATGCCTTTAGATAATTAATCCTTACCTTAATCTATGATGCCTAGGCTCTGATACCACTATTAGAACCCGCCATGCCGCAGAAAAATTAAAAAAATTCAGATAGCAGCGGAAGAGGCATGCGCGGGATCAACCGTTCATCGCATGAACGTTGTTCAAAAAACCGTTCACAGTTAGATAAGGATTAAAAACTTTTGACTACATTAGAAGATCAGATCTTCACCTTGTGCGGATAGATGATCACCGCAAACTGGAGTTCGTGGTTTTAGGATGAAGGTTCGCTTGAAGCCGCACAAGCGTCCGGCCTCTACGGGTATCCACACGAAGCAGAGGACCAATCCAAATGCTCCAATCTCCCCGGGGTGCTAGCCTCCCTTGTAGAGATTACTTTGATGGCTGATCACCTCCCTTTCAATCAACCCTTGAATGCTAGAGGGAGGAGGAAGAAGATGAAGGGATCAAGGGAGAAGATCCAAAAGGCTAGATGCAGCCTTTCCTTTCCCTTGCGTTGAATCCCAAACAGAGGAGGAAGAAGGAGACCGCCAAGGGTCTTTTTCTCTTCTTGCTTGCGGCTGATCCAAGAGGAGAGGAGAGGGGGCATACGGCACAAGGAGAAGGGCTTCAATCGCCTAGGTCAGCCCCCACGCCTCCTCTTAAATAGCATGTGGAGCTCCTACAAAGTACCTTGCTTAAATTCCAAGAGGGGCGCCGGCCCCTCTTCTTTGCCGCACCAAGCAAGGAAAAGGAGGAGGGGCGTGTGCCCCTCCTTCATGGTTAACCTAATCCTCCTCTAAGGAGGATTAGGAAGGTCACTCATGGTTAGGTCCTAATCTAATTAGGCTTGGACCAAGGGTGAACCAATTTGGGTTTTAATCTAGGTAAGTCCTAATCCAATTAGAACTTAATGAGCCATGACTCAATTGAACCCTTCAATCCTAATCTAATTAGGAGTCATCTTGATTCATTAGATTAATAATTAATTAGAACTTAAGAAGTCCTAATCTCATTAGGATTTATTTAATTTTAGTCCTAATCCAATTAGGACTTTAATTTGAATCCGAAGTCCTAATCCAATTAGGATTTCTAGGAATCCTATTCTAAGTAGGAATCTAAAATAGATTCAAAATTCTAATCTAATTAGGATTGTGGGAATCCTACTTCAAGTAGGAATCCCAGTCCTAATCCAATTAGGACTCTAGGAATTCCACTCTAAGTAGGATTCGTGTTTTAAGTCCAATTAATCAATTCCCATTTCTTCTTCAACTTATTATCAATCGAATTGATTACTTGTGATTCATAATCACTTTTCAACCATCGGATCGGTTAATACTTCTAGTGTGTGTGACCCCATAGGTTCTATTCTGACTGGTAGTGAGATATATTGTGATCTCTATCTCAATATCATTGAAAACTTCTTTTAATGGGTTGGAATGATTCCAACTCTACTCATTAGGATTTATCGATCATCGAGATAATCCCTGTGAGTCTCACCATCCATCAGTGACACCTAGCAGCATATAGTGGCTATCCAGCAGAATGGAATAATGAACCTCTAGGTGCAGTTAATATATGATACAGTCCTACTATCGTAGATCCCTACATGACGGAGGTCATGGACAACTCGTCAAACCCCATCATCTGTCATATGTGAAGATTTATTCGACTTAAGTTCGAGAGTGGAAAACTCTTTCTCCACTGTGCATACTGCCCCAGCCGAGGTCTTACGAACTCAGTCTTATAAATCACATAGGATCTCTTCTTGTCTATCAAGGTCGATAGATTCCTTATAGGTGCATACCCTACTCCTACAGTGAACCTACTGCAGCCAATCTACACTGCATGGACCCATATGGCTAGAGACCATGTATGTATGCAGTCAAACTACAATAACCTCACTGTGAGTAGCCAAAGCATAGCAGGTCAAAGGACCAGTTACACTACTGCAACATCAAGCAAGTCACTGACGAGTGGATAGACATCCAAGTGACTTCTTGTATTGGTCACGCTCAGTACCCTTGTTCTCTAACAAGCACCTGCACTATTACTTCAGTGTCTCCACATCGTGGACTCGAGTCTCGTCCATCTATAGGAAAAGTAATGTGTGCACTGATCTCATCGTATCGATCACCGTCCTCGTGATGATCCATCGATCAGGAGCGTTTAGAAATTAATCACTAATGATACATGGCTCAAATTCTCAACTCTTGAGAATATGCATCATTATCTTATTAATTCCTTGGACGATTCATAGACACAATAACAATATGAATGAAAAGATGCCTTTCATTTATTCAATAATAATAAAGTCAAGTACAAATTATGTCCCAGAATTAAAACTGTGTCAGCCAAAATTGGCTTCTAGGGCATACATCTAACATGAAAATCAGATTCTTATGGAAGAAAAATCAAAACTATCTAATAACCATGAAACTGAAAAATTGATTAAAGAAAATAGTGAATTAAAGAAAGAGGTTGAAAAATATAAATTCTTGGTAGACAAATTCACACTCAGCTCAACTAAGTTAAACATGATTCTTGATAGCCAAAGAACTGTTTATTATAAAGCAGGATTAGGATATAGAACAAATAAAAAGCAAAAATATTTGAAGAATATATTTGTAAAATCTAAAAATGAAAATACTACTTGCTATTGTTGTAACAAAATAGGACATAAAGCATATAAATGTGATTTTAGAAAACTTAACAATAACCAAAAATCAAATGTAAAAGGCAAACCAAGATTTAAGAAAATTTGGGCTCCAAAAGGAACCATAACTACTAACCCTAAAGGACCCAACATAGTTTGGGTGCCTAAAATGGATCCTTGATTTTATTTGCTGGTATGTCTTACAGCCAATGAGAAGAATCGACTATGGTATCTAGATAGTGGTTGTTGAAGACATATGACAGGTAATAAGGATCAATTCATCACTATGGAATCTAAAGATGGTGGAATGGTAACCTTCGGTGACAACGCCAAAGGTCACATTATTAGAAAGGGTAAAATTCATATCACTTCATCTACATTCATAGATAATGTTTTGTTAGTTGATGGCCTAAAACATAACTTGCTAAGCTTAAGTCAATTTTGTGATAAGGGTTTTGAAGTTTCTTTCAAGGTTTTAGCATGTATAATCACTAGTCCCAAAGATAATAGTTTTGTGCTCATAGGACATAGATATGGGAACATTTACATAGTAGACCTTAATGATCTAGCAAAGAAAAATGGATTATATCTAATTGCCAATGAGGATAAGATAAATGAAACTAGTTGGCTATGACACTGAAGATTAGGTCATGCTAGTATGGAATTAATTTCAAAGTTAGTTAAAAAGGAGTTAGTGAAAGGTTTACCAAAATTAACTTATGAAAAAGATAAAATTTGTGGTGCATGTCAATTGGGTAAACAAACAAAATCATCTTTCAAATGTAAGAATATAGTCTCAACTACTAGGCCATTACAGCTTATCCATATGGATTTATTTGGACCAACTAGAATTACAAGTCTAGGAGGCAAAAGTACAGACTAGTAATTGTAGATGATTTTTCAAGATATACATGGGTGTTATTTCTTGCACATAAAAATGTAGTATTTTCAGCTTTTTTGGAATACTACAAAAATGTTATAACTGAAATGAAGACCACTCTAATTGCAATTCGTAGTAAACATGGAATCGAATTTGAAAATCAACACTTTGAAGAATTTTGTAATGAAAATAGAATATCTCATCAATTTTCAGCACTTAGAACGCCTCAACAAAATAGGATTGTTGAAAGAAAAAATAGGTCCTTGGTAAAAATGGCTCACACTATGCTATGTAAGTCAAATCTTCCAAAGTACTTTTGGGCTGAAGCTATAAACACCTCCTGCCATATTTTAAACTGCGTCTTAATTCGCCCAATAACAAAGAAAACTTCCTATGAACTTTGGAAGAATAAGAAACCAATTGTTAAATATTTTTGAGTTTTTGGTTGTCAATGTTATATTTTAAATAATAGCAAGAAGAATTTAAGTAAATTTGATGCCAAGTCAGATAAGGGTATCTTCTTAGGATACTCTATATCTAGCAGGGCATACAGAGTCTTCAACAAAAGCACTATGGTTGTTGAAGAATCAATAAATGTTATATTTGATGAAACTAACGGTGAGTCCTCTAGGAAAGAAAATATTTTTGATGATGATACAGGAACATTCGAGCTTGAAAAACTAAGTATTCATGATACACCAAATCATGAGCAAGAGGATACATCAAAGCAAGGTGAGGAAGAAAAGAAAGATGACCATAGTTCACCACAACATCAGGATCTACCTAAAGAGTGGAGGTATGCACATGGTTACCCCAAAGACTTAATAATAAGTGATCCATTACAAGGCATAAGAACTCGATCCTATCTTAGAAATATTAATAACTACCTTGCCTTTGTATTTCAAATAGAGCCTAAAACTTATGAAGAAGCCAAACATGATGTAAATTGGATCAATGCCATGCAAGATGAACTGAATCAATTTAAAAGAAATGATGTATGGACATTAATTGAAAGACCTAGAAACAAATCTATTATTGGAACCAAATGGATATTTAGGAACAAACTTGTGGAGTGATTGATTATAACCCTATTTGATTTTGATGAGCTCAAAGCATTTGAGTATATCTTATGTTTACTAATGAATTCAATCTAGTGTTTCAGTGAAATTCTTGTAAATTTATGGTTAAGTGTCTCTAGATTTGGTTCGATACAATTTGGATAAGTAAAGAACACAATGTGAACCAAAGTCTGAGACTCGAGTCGACTCCGGAATATTACGAGTCGACGCCAAGCGTATCAGAAGCACTGGCACAGGCTCGAGTCGACTCCTGTACCTTACGAGTTGACTCCGACTGAGAACAGACAGACAGACAGAAAGATCCAACTCAAAATCTGTCAACGAGTCGACTCCTGAAGAGCGCGAGTCGACTCCGATGCTTGCCGAGTCGACTCCAGAGTAGTATGAGTCGACTCCAGGGAGTTACAGACAGAAAGACAGAGAAGTTATTTTGGACTCTGAGAGCCGAGTCGACTCCTGAGGAACTCGAGTCGACTCCGATGGTTGGCTGGTCGACTCCAAAGGAAGCGAGAGTCGACTCCCAGTGTAATACAAGGCAAAAGTCAGAGAGCAACTTTCGGATACTGAGAGCCGAGTCGACTCCCGCAAAGCTCGAGTCGACTCCGAGACAGCGCGACCCCAAAAAGACAGAAGATAGTATTTTCGTCTTTGAGAGGCGAGTCGACTCCAAGACAGTTCGAGTCGACTCCAAGGCAGCGCTACCCCAAAAAGACAGAAGACCGTTTTTCGGATACTGAGAGCCGAGTCGACTCCGAAATAGTCCGAGTCGACTCCAAGACAGCACGAGCCAAAAGACAGAAGATCGGGAGTTCAGACTCTGAGCGCCGAGTCGACTCCCAGAATTTTCGAGTCGACTCGAGTGAGCAAAGTTGAAGAATACCTCTATGGATTCCTTGGAATGAGTCGACTCCAAAAGTGCCGGGTCAGCTCCAGACTTTGGAGAGTCTACTCCGGGTTAAGTCGAGTCGACTCCCAGTCGAGAAGAGCACTTTAATTCAAATCCAGAACAGTTGCCGAGCCGACTCTAGAAAAGCATGAGTCGACTCCTGCTGCAGCCGAGTCGACTCCAGATCGCGCGAGTCGACTCCGATCCCAACGGAAACATTGTCAGGATGTGCAGAATGTGCAGAACGGCTAGAAGATTGTGTCTAACGGCTAGTTTCCATGGAGAATGGCTTAAATAGCCACAGAGAACTGTAGCAAGGAAGAGAAGTCATATTCCTTTCAAAGAAAACACGAAATCTTCATCTGCCAAAGGATTTCAACGGAAAAAAAGGAAGAGGGCCATTAACTCCATTCAACCAACTCTTTCCAGCATTAAAGAAGTCTCCTTCAGCCTTCAAGTCTTCAATACATTCAAGAGGAGACTCAGAGTTCGAGAAGCCCTCCTCTACATCATCATAAACTTGTTTGAGGGCTCTTAACTTCTCTCCTATTTATATTGCTGAATATCTGCTTGTTTAGAAGCTGTATTTTTCTGTTTGTTTTTCTATCCATTTGGTCCTTACTTGATTCAATCAGGGGATTGAATCAAGGGTGTAAAGGTTTGTTGGTGAGCCTAGGTTGAAACCATCGTGTAAGGGTTTGATTGTGATCCCGAAAAAACAATCGGGTGGTTCTAGTTGGTGAGCCTGGAAAAACCGACCGAGTTCGTTGTGATCTCGTAAAACAACAAGTTAGGTTGTGAGCTTGTAAAACAACCAGCTGTAATCCGAGGGGTTATAGTGAATTCCCAAGTGAGGCTTGGAGAGTGGACGTAGGAGCAAGGGTTAGCTCCGAACCACTATAAAATCATTGTGTTTGTGATTGCCTTGTCGTCTTTTACTTTCATTTCATTCACTGCACATAGCATCTAATTAATCAACTTGAAAAAAGTATTACTTAGTATTTCACAAACCATTTAATTGCAATAATTATTTTAAAACCCAATTCACCCCCCCTCTTGGGTTGTCTATCTGGGCAACAAGTGGTATCAGAGTCGGAACTCTATTACCCAAAGAGTAAAAGATCAAAATGACAACCCCATTTGGATCTTCTCACATTGAGGGCCAGTCCACCCATAGACCTCCATTTTTTAATGGATCCGACTACTCATATTGGAAGGCTAGGATGAGAATATTTATCCAAGCCCAAGACTATGAGATGTGGACCACCATACTAAATGGACCATACATCCCATCCATTTATGTAGAGGGTGTCACTGTACCCAAGCTTGAAAAGGATTGGGATGACAATGACATAAGAAAGGCCACAACTAAATGCCAAAGCAATGAATGTGCTTTATTGTGCTTTAGATAGAAATGAATTCAATAGAGTCTCTACTTGCATTTCTGCAAAAGAGATTTGGGATAGACTTGAAGTGACCCACGAGGGCACAAATCAAGTAAAAGAATCCAAAATAAATATATTAGTTTATAAGTATGAATTATTTAAAATGGATTCTAATGAAACAATCACTTGTATGTTTACTAAATTTACTGACATTGTCAATGGCCTAAAAAGCCTTGGCAAAAATTATACTAACAGTGAGCTTGTCAGGAAGATTCTTCGTTGTCTACCAAGGTCATGGGAAGCCAAGGTGACGGCAATCCAAGAAGCCAAGGACTTAAACAAGCTGCCACTCGAGGAGCTACTTGGATCCCTCATGACACATGAGCTAACCATGAGACAACACAATGAAGAAGAGTCATCTCACAAGAAAAAGGTAATAGCACTAAAATCTGTTTCTACTACCAAAGATTTGTCTTGCAGCAGTAGCAGTGAAGAGGGAGATGATGATGAGGCTCTCCTTGTAAGAAAATTTCGTAGATTCATCAACCGGAAGAAGTCCTCACATCAAAGGAGAGGCCCCTCAAATTTCTATCACAAGGATAAAGGTAAGAAAAGAAAAAATGAGGAGATCGGTTGTTATGAGTGTAAGAAGCCGGGGCATTTCAGAGCTGAGTGTCCTTTGCTGAAGAAGGAGAGCAAGTACAAGAAAAAGAAAGTCCTCGTCTCCACCCTATCGGACTCCGATACATCATCATCATCATCGGATGAGGAACAAGAAGAAAAGGCCAACCTATGTTTTATGGCTAACGACAATGAGGTAACATCCGGAACACATTTAGATTTTACTTTCGATGAATTATATGATGCTTTTAATGAATTAATGGACGAGTATAAGACAATAAACCTTAAAAACAAAGAATTGAAACTAACTAACCAAACTCACCTCCGTAAGTATGAAACATTAGTTAAGGGTAAAGATGTTATCAATAAAGAAAATTCAGAACTTAAGACAAGCAACCAAATCTTAATTCAAAAGACTAATACCTTAATTAAAGATAACGAAAGGCTGACCAAAGAAATATTAGAACTTAAAAATAATAAACAAATC
Source organism: Phoenix dactylifera (assembly GCF_009389715.1). Classification (NCBI taxonomy): domain Eukaryota; kingdom Viridiplantae; phylum Streptophyta; class Magnoliopsida; order Arecales; family Arecaceae; genus Phoenix; species Phoenix dactylifera. The sequence continues at coordinate 279,593 of NW_024068018.1, read as the reverse complement.
TTAAAAGAGAGTCTCACAAAAGATCTAAATGGACTAAAAACAGAAAAACAAAAATTGGCACTAGAACTTGAAAAGTACAAGCCTTTTGTAGAAAAATTTACATATAGCTCAGAAAAATTAGAAATGATACTTAATAGTCAACGAGCTGTGTTCAATAGAGCCGGGTTAGGGTATAAACCTAAAAAGAAGCAAAAACTCCTTAGTAATTTCTTTGTTAAAGCAGGAAAAAGCAAAACTAAGAAAATAACATGCTTTTGCTGTGGAACATTAGGACATAAAGCAAATGTGTGTGATTATAGAAAAAAAACTAAAAGAAAAATTAAAAGGGTTTGGGTTCCAAAAGGAACCAACATTACTAACCATGAAGGACCCAAGAAAATTTGGGTACCTAAAATTGTATGATTTGCTTGTGTAGGAGTGTCTTGCAGCCAAGGTCGACAAAAATTGTTGGTACTTGGACAGTGGCTGCTCAAGACACATGACGGATGACAAGGACCAATTCTTTATCCTTGAGCCTAAGAAAGGAGGTGCTGTGACATTTGAAGACAATAACCAAGGTCACATCATTGGTATAGGTAAAGTACAAATCACCCCTTCAACCTTTATTGATAATGTTCGATATGTTGATGGTCTTAAGCATAATCTACTTAGCATTAGTCAATTGTGTGATAGAGGTTTTGATGTTTTGTTCAAACCATCCTTATGCAATAACCAACTCAAATGACAATAGTTTAGTTTTTAAAGGAATAAGACGTGGGAATGTGTATGTAGTAGACCTTGAGGATCTTGCCAAACATAACTCATGTTTAGTTGTTAATGAAACTAAGGATAATGATGCTAGTTGGTTATGGCACCGTAAGTTAGGTCATGCAAGTATGGACACAATATCAAAACTAGTTAAAAGAGATTCCGTGATAGGTTTGCCAAAACTAAAGTTTGAAATGAATAAAATTTGTGAAGCTTGTCAATATGGCAAACAATCAAGAAACTCCTTTAAATCCATAAATTGTGTCTCTACCTCTAGACCTCTAGAACTACTACACATGGATCTATTCGGACCAACTAGAATCACAAGTCTAGGAGGAAATAAATATGGTCTAGTTATTGTAGATGACTTTTCTAGATATACTTGGGTCATGTTCTTAGCTCATAAAGATCAAGCATTTTCAGTTTTTAAGAAATTTCATAAGGAAGTAACAAATGCTAGAGATACTTCAGTCATAGCTATTAGAAGTGACCATGGAACCGAATTTGAAAATCATTTATTTGATGAGTTTTGTAGTAAAAAGGGAATAACTCATAATTTTTCTGCATCTAGGACACCCACAGCAAAATAGAGTTGTAGAAAGGAAAAATAGAATCCTAAAGGAAATGGCTAGAACCATGCTATGTGAAAGTAACCTCCCTAAGTACTTTTGGGAAGAAGCCATTAATACCTCATGTCATATATTAAATAGAGTTTTATTGAGACCCATTATAAAGAAAACACCTTATGAACTTTGGAAAAATAGAAAACCAAAAGTAAACTATTTTCATGTCTTTGGATGTAGGTGTTTTGTTCATAATAATGGAAAAGACAATCTAGGTAAATTTGACTCTAAATCTGATGAAGGTATATTTTTGGGGTATTCTACAACTAGTAAAGCCTATAGAGTTTTTAATAAAAGAACCCTAGTTATAGAAGAATCTATACATGTTGTTTTTGATGATTCTAGTGATATCTCTTCTAGCAAGAGAGTTGATCTTGATGATGATGCTGAAATTCTTGAAGAAAAGATTGATGAGATGACATTACAAGATGATGAACAAAAATTAATTGGAAATGCATCATCAAGCCAAGAGGCTATTGTGGATCATGGGCTGACTAAGGCTTGGAGGTATGCTCATGGGCATCCTAAGGAATTAATTTTAGATGATCCATCTCAACCTGTTAGGACTAGAGCATCTCTTAGGAACTTAAATAACCATCTAGCTTTTGTCTCACATTTTGAACCCAAACACATAGAAGAAGCTGAAAAAGATGTAAATTGGATAAATGCAATGCAAGAAGAACTAAACCAATTTACTAGAAACAAGGTATGGAACCTAGTTGAACGACCCTCTGAATATTCAATTATAGGTACCAAATGGATATATAAAAATAAACTTGATGAAAATGGAATTGTAATTAGGAATAAGGCTAGACTAGTAGCAAAAGGGGTATAATCAAGAAGAAGGTATAGATTTTGATGAAACCTTTGCTCCTATAGCTAGACTTGAGGCAATTAGACTATTACTAGCATTTGCATGCTCTAAGGATTTCAAATTATTTCAAATGGATGTAAAAAGTGCATTTTTAAATGGGTATATTAATGAGGAGGTGTATGTAGAACAACCTCCTGGTTTTGAAAATCATCAATACCCTAATCATGTGTATAAATTGAACAAAGCACTTTATGGTTTGAAACAAGCACCTAGAGCATGGTATGAAAGACTTAGCAAATTTCTTCTAGATCATGAGTTCTCTAGGAAAAATATAGATACAACACTGTTTCTAAAGAAGAAAAACAAAGATATGTTAGTAGTGCAGATTTATGTTGATGATATTATTTTCGGTGCTACTAACAATCGCCTCTGCAAAGAATTTGCTGACTTGATGCAGAGTGAGTTTGAAATGAGCATGATGGGAGAGCTGAACTATTTTCTCGGGCTTCAAATCAAACAATCTGAAGAAGGGATCTTCATCAATCAAGCTAAATACATCAAGGAGATGCTTAAGAAGTTTGATATGGAGGGAAACAAGTCAATCAGCACACCCATGAGCTCATCATGCAAACTAGACCAAGATGAATCAGGTAAATCTATAGATCAAAGATGTATAGAGGTCTGATAGGATCTTTATTATATCTCACTGCAAGTAGACCTGATATCATGTTTAGTGTATGCATGTGTGCTAGATATCAGTCTAATCCTAAGGAATCTCATCTAATTGCAGACAAGAGAATCTGTAAATATCTTAATAGGAACAAAAAATATAGGTTTATGGTATTCTAAAGAATCTAGCCTGAACTTAATAGGATACACAGATTCAGACTTTGCTGGTTGTAAACTTGATAGAAAAAGCACCAGCGGGTCATGTCAATTCTTAGGAGAAAACTTAATCTCATGGTTTAGCAAGAAACAAAACTCGGTTGCATTATCTACTGCTGAAGCTGAGTATGGTTACTGCCGGGAGTTGTTGTGCTCAAATCATGTGGATCAAACAACAACTGGAAGATTATGGAATTAAATAAGATAAAATTTCCATTAATTGTGACAATACAAGTGCTATTAACTTAACTAAGAATCCAATTCAGCACTCAAGAACCAAACACATTGAAATAAGACATCACTTCATAAGAGATCATGTACTGAATGGTGATGTTACACTTCAATTTATTTACACTGATGATCAACTAGCTGATATCTTTACAAAACCCTTGAGTGAAGAGAGATTTAGTGTGCTTAGGAGAGGATTAGGAGTGATTGATCCATCCTAGTGATGTTCTCCTCTAGTTCATTGATTTTTGATGATTAGCTTGTGTTAAAGATAGAGTTTATCATCTATGATCATCAAATCAGATCATAAACTTAGTGATTATCCCTTGTTTGGCACGAAAATAGCATGATTTTTAGGTGCGTGCCAGAGTTCGAGTCGACTGGGATACGTTTCAGAGTCGGCTCATGAGGGGGAGTCGACTCGCACACAGACGGGAGTCGACTCGAGGTCGATGGCAATATAGGGGGAGTCGACTCGCGCATATTTTGGAACCTCGAGTCGACTCGCGACTTACTGGAGTCGACTCGCGGTCGGGAATACGATGTTTTAACCCTAATCGAAGCGTTTAATCAACACTTCTATTCACCGCCTCCACTGCTCACAAACCCTAGAGCCGTCTCCGACCTCGTCTCCGACCTCCATTAGGGTTTTTCCGTCGAGCTTCTTCGGACCATTAGGGTTTTTCCCCCTCTCTAGGTCTAGAATGCCTCGTAAGGTAGTTGTCCCAAGCCGGAAGAGGCCCCAATCCGCGAGCGGCGTCGAGCGACGGTCCAAGGCTCGGAATGATCCCGTGAGGCCACAACCTCCGGTTCGTTCCCCGCCGAGGCCGGTTCCCTCGCGTCCGTGCGCCGGGAAGGCGGTCTCCACCGGGAGATATGTCAACTTCGACTATCTCTCCCGAGAAGGCTTCACTATAGGGGATAGGTTGAGGGCCCAAGGACTAGAGTTCTTTTGCTCCCTAGATCTCCCCACTTACCCAGGGCTAGTTAGGAAATTTTATGGGACAGTGTCTAGGGGCAATGGTGGAATACAGGAAACCGTAGCGGGTGTCCCTTTATTCATTTCTGAGGATTTTATAGCACAAATCCTACATCTTTCCCAAGTAGAAGTATTTCCTACTCACCCGGCCGATAGGACTGAGGCCCTTACGGCCATATTAGGGAGCCACCCCAGTCCCCACTAGATGAGGTGTCCGCTAGTTCACTATCAGTTGAAATGCGGCTCCTCTTGAGTATTATTTCTAGGACCCTATTTCCTAAGACCGGCCGCTTCGACTTTGTATCCGAGAGAGACCTAGCCCTCATGTATTACATTCTCCAAGATACCCCAATTAACTTTCCTAAGCTGATCTACAAATACCTATGTGAGCCACTAGACAAACCTAGGCTCACCCTTCCATATGGGATGATGTATACCCTGATTTTTAGGAAGTCCGAGATCCCCATTCCTGAGGGGGAACCCTCTCGCGCACTGCGATACACAGATCACATGGGTGAGGGAACCCTTCACAGGATGGGATTTGATAAGGTAGAGGGAGTCCGGGTCAGAAAAATCATCCTCTTCCATACCTACTACTCGACACTCCCCCAGCCCTGATCATGATTCTGATATTCCCACTCATCCCTCCACTTCAGTACCATCCACTTCAGCCGGACCCTCTTCTTCAGCACCTCCTACTCAGCCACTAGAGGTCCGGATCTCTCCTGAGCAGCTCCGGGAGTTGCGGCAGGAGATCGTGCGGGATCTTCGGGACGACCTACTGAGGGAGCTCCGAGGTCCAGCCACTGCCCCCTCTTCTGCATTGGTTCCCTCATTATCAGCCATGACCGAGATGACGGCTCATCTGAGGGAGGAGATCTACAATGTCAGAAGCCTTATACAAGCCCAATTCTCAAACATGAGCGATGTCACAAGCAACACACGAAAGATGCGAGATGACATCCGACACGACATGGGCAGCCAGAGTCAGGGGGCCCGAGCGTCTGGCGAATGTATTGATCTCCAAGTTGGATACCCTTCAGGCGAGTCTGACTGAGCTCTCTTCGATCCACAGTAGGGCCACCTCGGCGATCATCACGCAGCTAGGGAACGTCACAAGATGGAGTCAGTCTACTTATGGAACAATCAAGACTGGGCAAGGGAGCCACATCCTCCTCGAAGAAACCCTAGCCTGCTTTTTCATTTTGACATGTATTTAGTGCTTTACTCTTTGTACCTACATCTACAATCAATACAATGAGTAGACAGTTTTCTTCAATATTGTGCAAATTTAATCTCTAATTGCTTGTGTGATGTGCTTTCTTCCTTTTTGTTATGATGACAAAAAGGGAGAGAAAATATATTGAATAGACATGTAAAGAGAATCAATGAAAATCAATAAAAAGCAAACTTTTAAAACACACAATAATCTGTTCTTAGTGGATTCGATACCTCGAGGCTCATTATCTCTCTGTTGGGGCTCCTAACGGAGTAATCTCCAGAATCTATTCAAGGAATATTCGGAGATTAGTTGAATCATACTCAAGAACAAATTGGCAGATTTTCTCTCTAAAAACCGAAAATTTAAGTTCAAAAGCTTCAATACACTAAAAGAAATTTCAGAGAATCAAAACAAAGTTGAATGCATGTGTTGAGGGGGAGAACTCTGAATTTTTAAGAAAGCAAACTCATTAAATATATATAAGCCAAACAATTGATTGCATGACATGAAGGCTTATATAATTCCAAATGAAAGGGGAGCTTTAACTTCAAAATTTATTGTTTCACACCTTTCAGGTTTGGATAAATTAAATAACCAGACACTTGAATTCATTTTAAAATTTTACTATAAATCTCCTTGTTTGTTGAGCAATTCGCTTTACATATACTCAATGTTTTGTCATCATCAAAAAGGGGGATATTGTGGAGTGATTGATTATAACCCTATTTGATTTTGATGAGCTCAAAGCATTTGAGTATATCTTTATGTTTACTAATGAATTCAATCTAGTGTTTCAGAAAATTCTTTGGTAAATTTTATGGTTAAGTGTCTCTAGATTTTGGTTCGATACAATTTGGATAAGTAAAGAACACAATGTGAACCCAAAGTCTGAGACTCGAGTCGACTCCGGGATATTACGAGTCGACGCCAAGCGTATCAGAAGCACTGGCACAGGCTCGAGTCGACTCCTGTCCTTACGAGTCGACTCCGACTGAGAACAGACAGACAGACAGAAAGATTCCAACTCAAAACCTGTCAACGAGTTGACTCCTGAAGAAGGCGCGAGTCGACTCCTGATGCTTGCCGAGTCGACTCCTGAGTAGTATGAGTACGACTCCAGAGAGTTACAGACAGAAAGACAGAGAAGTTAGTTTTGGGACTCTGAGAGCCGAGTCCGACTCTTGAGGAACTACGAGTCGACTCCGATGGTTGGCTGGTCGACTGCCCAAGGAAGCGAGAGTCGACTCCCAGTGTAATACAAGGCAAAAGTCAGAGAGCAACTTTCGGACACTGAGAGCCGAGTCGGACTCCCGCAAAGCTCGAGTCGACTCCGAGACAGCGCGACCCCAAAAGACAGAAGACAGTATTTTCGTCTCTGAGAGGCGAGTCGACTCCAAGATAGTTCGAGTCGACTCCAAGGGCAGCGCTACCCCAAAAAGACAGAAGACTGTTTTTCGGATACTGAGAGCCGAGTCGACTCCGAAACAGTCCGAGTCGACTCCAAGACGGCACGAGCCAAAAGACAGAAGATCGGGAGTTCAGACTCTGAGCGCCGAGTCGACTCCCAGAATTTCTGAGTCGACTCGAGTGAGCAAAGTTGAAGAATACCTCTATGGATTCCTTGGAATGAGTCGACTCCAAAAGTGCCAGGTCAGCTCCAGACTTTGGGGAGTCGACTCCGGTTAAGTCGAGTCAACTCCTAGTCGAGGAAGAGCACTTTAATTCAAATCCGGAACAGTTGCCGAGCCGACTCCAGAAAAGCATGAGTCGACTCCTGCTGCAGCGAGTCGACTCCAGATCGCGCGAGTCCGACCCCCAATCCCCTACGGAAACATTATCAGGATGTGCAGAATGTTGCAGAATGGCTAGAAGATTGTGGTCTACGGCTAGTTTCCGTGGGAACTGGGCTTAAAAATAGCCCAGAGAACTGTATGCAATGTAGAGAAAGTCATATTCCTTTCCAAGAAAAACCACGAAAATCTCATACTGCCAAAGGATTTCACAACGAAAAAAAAGACGAAGAGGGCGCATTAACCTCCATTCAACCCAACCTCTTCCCAGCATTAAAGAAGTCTCCTTCAAGTCTTCAAGACATTCAACGAGGAGACCCCATCACGTTTCGAGAAAGGCCCTCCTCTAACATCAATCTATAACCTTGTTCTGAGGGCTCTTATACTTCTCTCTCCTATTTATATTGCTGAATATCTGCTTGTTTAGTAAAGCTGTATTTTTTCTTTCTGTTTTGTTTTTTCTATCCCATATTGGTCCTTACTTGATTCAAATCCAGGGGATTGAAATCAAGGGTGTAAAGGTTTGTTTGGTGAGCCTAGGTGAACCCAATCGTGTAAGGGTTTGATTGTGATCCCGGAAAACAATCGGGTGGTTCTAGTCGGGTGAGCCTGGGGAAGAACCGACCGAGTTCGTTGCGATCTTCGTAAAACCAACAAGTTAGGTTGTGAGCTTGTAAAACAACCCGGCTGTAATCCGAGGGGTTATAGTGAATTTTCCAAGTGAGGCTTGGAAAGTGGACGTAGGAGCAAAGGTTAGCTCCGAACCACTATAAAATCATTGTGTTTGTGATTGCTTGTCGCTTTTACTTTCATTTCATTCACTGCACATAGCATCAAATTAATCAACTTGCAAAACGTATTAATTAGTATTTTCACAAACCATTTAATTGCAATAATTATTTTAAAACCCAATCAGCCCCCCCTCTTGGGTTGTCTATCTGGGCAACAAAACTTGATGAAAATGGAATAGTAACTAGGAGCAAGGCTAGGCTAGTAGTTAAGGGTTATAATCAGGAAGAAGGGATTGACTTTGAGGAAACCTTTGATCCAGTTGCTAGATTAGAAACCATTACATTACTACTTGCATTTGCTTGTTATATGGATTTTAAATTATATCAAATGGATATAAAGAGTGCATTTCTAAATAGTTACATAACAGAGGAAGTATATGTAGAATAACCTTCTGGCTTTGAAGATCATGAATTTTCTGATCATGTATGTAAATTGCATAAGGCACTATATGGTTTGAAACAAGCTCCTAGAGCTTGGTATGATAGACTTAGTAAATTCTTGCTAGATAATAAGTTCAATATAAAAAATGTAGATAAAATACTATTCATTAAGAGAAAAGATAAAAATCTCCTTGTAGTGCAAATATATGTAGATAACATAATATTTGGTACTACTAACAATTCTTTGTGTAAAGATTTTGCTGAATTAATGCAGTGTGAGTTCGAGATGAACATGATGGGAGAACTCAATTTCTTCCTCGGACTCCAGATCAAACAAACTAAGGAAGAGATCTTCATTCACCAAACAAAATATACAAAGGAAATTCTCAAGAAGTTTGGCAAAGAAGATTCCAAGAAAATGGGAACTCCGATGAACTCTACTAGTAAGTTGGATAAAGATGAAAAAAGATAAGAGCATAGACATTAAACTTTATAGAGTATGATTGGTTCTTTGCTTTACCTTACTGCTAGTAGGCCCGATATTATATTTAGTGTTGGAATGCATGCTAGATATCAATCTAATCCTAAAGAATTGCGTTTATCTGCAGTTAAAAGAATTCTTAGGTATTTAAGGAGTATATCTAGTATAAGAGTATAGTACTCTAGAGACTCTTGTTTTGAACTTAATGCATACTCAGATGCTGATTTTGCTGGGTGCAAACTAGATAGAAAAAGCACTAGTGGGACATGGTCAATTTTTAGGTGCCAACTTAATCTCATGGTTTAGCAAAAAGCAGAATTCAGTTGCACTGTCTACGACTGAGGCCGAATACATTGCAGCAGGAAGCTGTTGTGTACAAATATTGTGACTTAAGCAATAATTAGAGGATTATGGAATTAAGCTTGACAAGATTCCTATAAAATGTGATAACACTAGTACAATTAATTTGACTAAGAATCCAGTTCAACATTCTAAGGCAAAGTACATTGAAATTAGGTATCACTTCATTAGAGATCATGTGCAAAACGAGAACATTAGCATTGAACACGTATGCACAGAAGGCAATTAGCTGACATATTTACAAAACCTCCTAGTGAAGATAGATTTTGCATGCTTAGAAGAGAATTAAGAATATGTGACCCTTTTGTTTAGAAGAGGAAAAATGTTTCATAATACGCTCCTCTCATCTCCTAAATCTTATGAAACATTGATCAAATTATTGATTTATAGTTTTCTCACATGAATATCAGTGTCCCATAAAAGTTTGATAAGGATTAGAGAACAAAAAGATCAAAAAAAAAATATTTTTTTTGGAGGCCTGAAATGGGGTCGACCCGACGGTAGGACCCCCATTTTAAAGGGGGATCCAAGAGCACATTTAGGGCATTCCACTGTTGCTAAAACCCTAGAAATACTATTTCCTCTCCTCCACTCACTTCCAATAGCCGGTAAACTCCATTTCCACCCTCTCCCAAGTCGGTAGATCGAATCAAGAGGAAGGTTAGGTCAAAATGAGACCTAAACGAGCCGTGGCCAAGAGATCTACTAGAGTGACACACCAATCTACAGTGGAAGAGCAATCTAGTGGACCATCTACAGTACCTCCACGAGTTGAGCCACGAGTAGAGCCTCCCCAACCTCCTTCTCCTTCTGTTTTGCTCGCTAGGTACGTGGGGAGACCGGTTACAACGGGTAGGCACCTAAACTTCGAATTTTGGATCAAGAAGGGTTTAGGCTAAGTGGATGGATCAAGCATCATGGATGGGAGTACCTCTATTCCCTAGATCTACCGACCTATCCGGGCTTAATCCGTGAGTTTTATGCTACCTTAAGGGTCGATAGTGGAGGGCTCGTGTCCGAGGTTCGAGGAGTTGAGATTCATGTCACTGAGGACAGTCTAGGACAGTTGCTCCATCTTCCTTATGAGGGTGCCATACTAGATAGACCAGAGGATAGGATCCGAGCTTTATAGTTGATCATGGAGAGAGATGAGATCGACTATTCTGACGATCCGGTGGCCAGTGCCTTCTCTGCTGAGATGAGACTGCTTCATAAGTTCATCAGTCGATACTGTTTCCGAAAAGTGAAAGATTCGACCATGTATCCAAGAGAGATTTGGCCATTATGGAGCATGTTATTCATTACATTCCCTTGAATCTTCCAGCTATGATGATCAGATAGATGCGTGAGGCCGTGACTAGGGTGAGGGCCTCTCTACTAGGGATGGCAATCAGGGTCGAATCACATGCAAGTCGAATCAGAAAATCATAAATCTGAACCCGACCTGTTTATTAAATAGGTCAGAAATTACAACCTGAACCTATCATGTTTAATAAATAGGTAATCTGACCCGACCCGTTTAACCTGTTTAATAAACAGGTAACCTGTTTGCCCAACCCGACCTGACCTGTTTAACCTATTTGCCTAACTTGACATGTTTAACCTATTTAGACCTGTTTAATCTGCCAACCTAACCTGTTTAACCTGCCGAACCCGACCTATTTAGATCTGTTTAACCTGCCCAACAGTTAATAAACAGGTTAAACGAGTCGATTTGTTTACGATCCAAACTTGTTTAGGCCAAATTCAAATCTGTTTATGGCGGATCGAACACGGATCGAGTTGGCGGGTTGGGTCATATTTTGCCACCCCTACTCTCTACCCTATGGTATGGTACTCACTCTGATCTTCAGACAGTATGAGATATGTTTAGTTGGTGAGATCTCTAGAGACCATATGGTACACCGACACCTACATTGCATGGACACTTATTCGTATGGGCTACGACAAGCTGATTGGTCACTGGGTGCGCACAGGTGCAGCGGCACAGGCACTAGAGCATGATGTACCGGAGCTTGGAGATTCCATTCCCGAGCCCGAGATTCCTACTGAGCATCCGGCGTCACATGCAGAGGCAGGGCCATCATCCTCTACACCTACTGGATACACTCAGGAGTACTGGAGTAGGATGACAGAGATTGTAGCAGCTCAGGTGATGGGCCTTTCCGATAGGATGATGAGTCAGTTGGATAGCCTTACGGCTGAGGTCAGGGGAGTATCTGCCCCGGTGATGAGTCTCACGGACTGGTTGACCACTTTAGAGAGAGATTATCATGGTCCACCTGGAGCTCGAGCAGCTGAGTCAGAGGTCTCAGCATAGAGCCAGCCAGCTCATAGGGCTCACAGACCATCCCAGTCATACCAGACGAGACCTCCTCTCGCTACTTACACTAGGAGATCTAGAGCCAGATCACAGCCATTGGATGCTACTAGGCCTACAGATAGCACTACAGGAGCTCACTTAGACTAGTGCCTAGAGTCATTCTAGATCTCTACGTGTTCTTGTCTTTTGTTGATTGTATCTTTTATAGTATTTTGAATGTATGGAACATTCTAAGTAATTTTGGTATATATGAAATACAGTGTCTTCCTTTAATTTATAATCTTTGTCATTGGCATGCAATTCACCCTTGGTATTACATATTTTTTTGATGATGACAAAAAGGGGAAGAAATATATAAGAAAAAGGGAAGAAAGATATAAGAAAAAGGGAAAAACATATAAGAGAAAAATATAAGAAGAGAAATCAATATTCAAGGGGGAGAACATTAAAAACATGCAAATCTGAATTTTCATAGTTTGCTATATAAGCTTTTGGCACATAACTAAAGAAAGTTTATAGCCTCGAAACATAACTTGGAACTCTCAAGTTGGCACAAATCCTTAAAAATTTTAACTCAATGAGACATAAGAGAGAGAGGGAGTAAAGTTAAAACAGATTTGACATCAATCTGATGATGATAGGGGGAGCTATTGGTTCCTTGATACATATTCCAAAAGTTAGACTATTTTGAAATCTTGAACCAAAAGCACCTTATGATGTTAAATTAAACTTTTTTTATGAATGACAAATCAACAATATGTAATGTTTTGTAATCATCAAAAACAGAGGATTGAGAATCAAAATGTTATTTTAATGTTTATAAAACCATAAAGGCCATAGAAAGTACCAATGCAATTAACAAAGTTAATCAAATAAATAGATACTCAAGTAAGAGAGAAGTGATACACTCTCTATACATCCAACAAACTTGATACACTCATGGTACACTCATCTACAATGCTTAATATGATCCTCAAGAACTCATCAAAGGATAATTCTACTAAAAAAAACTTGAGAGAAAATCTAATTTTCAGTTTGATCAAACTAAGAATGAAGGTTCTCTTGATAAGGGGTATTTCTGTAATTCTATTAATTAAAGAAATGAAATTTGAATGTGCCATACTTCATCAATTTCATTAGTATATCTTTTTATTACTTAACTGTGCTAAACTAACCATCAAGTACAGAAAAACAGGGTTAGAGTCGACCCCAAGTAGTTTGGAGTCGACCCTGATATACTTGGCATGAATTGGCTTGGTGTGGCACAAGCTTGGAACACTTGGCACATAGTTGAGTCGACCCCAGAAGTAATGGAGTCGACCCTAGCACTCTCTGTTACACTCTGGCACAAAATGGCACAGATGGCATAGACCTTGGGTCAACCCCAGAAAACCTTGAGCCGACCTCAGGTTGAGTCGACCCCAAGACATGATGAGCCGACCCCAGTCAAAAGAGCAAGAAAAGCAAGTCTCTGGAGTTTCTGAGAGGATCGACCCTAGATGACCTTGAGTCAACCCCATTGAAGCATGAGTCGACCCTAGGAAGGCATGAGTCGACCTCAGCCTGAAGAATCAGAAAATTGGGTCCCTGGAATCCCTGAAAGGGTCGACCCCAGAAAAGCTTGATTCGACCCCACTGTAGCACAAGTCGACTCCAAGAGAAGTTGAGTCGACCCCAGCCCAGAATGACAGAAAGACAAGTTTCTGGGAACCTTGAGAGGGTCGACCCCAGAAAACTTGAGTCGACCCCACTGTAGTTGGAGCCGACCCCAGGAATACATAAGTCAACCCCAGTCTGTGGAACAGTAACTTGAGTCGACCCCAGATTTGCTTGGGTCGACCCCAGCACGACTGACAGCATAATAGCTAGCTCTAAAGAAGTGCTTTTTGAGTCTCTAATGGCTAGAAACGGCTAGTTTCTCCATTTCAATAGCTAGGAAGTTACTATTAGAGGTTGGAGAAGTATTTAAAGGGTACTATTCATCAGTGGAAAGAATCTTTTGAAATTAAGAAGAGCATTCAAGTGAAAACCCAAGCTTTCAAGTGTTTTATCAATTGCTTCATTCCAAAATCTAAAAAGAAGGTGGTTGAGCACATTCAAAGAGAAATCAAAAGCTTCACCAACCCTTGAAGAGTGAAGTAATCTCTGCGAAGAAAAGAAAAGCGCCTTCAAAGAGATAACATTTTTCTTTTCTTCTTCTTAGTGCATATTTGATTTATATGCTCATTTAGGAGCTTTATTTCTTGTATTTTTAATCTTGTTGTAAGGTTTATTGGTGAGCCCGTAAAACCAACAGAATAGGTTGTTGGTGAGCCCGAAAAATCAACATGAGCCCAGAAAACCAATTGTAAAGGTTTTTGGATTGTGAGCCCTGAAAACAATCCAACTGTAATCCGAGAAATTATAGTGAATTTCTAAGGGGACGCTTGGGGAGTGGACGTAGGTGCCGTGGGGTACACCGAACTACCATACTTCTTGTGTGTTTGTATTGTCTTGTTTATATTTTCAATCTCACATATACAATTGACACTAACTAAATCATTCACACACATCCATTAAGAAGAGTTAAGATCGAAAGAATTTAGAAAACCTTATTCACCCCCCCTCTTGGGTTGTCTCATTGGGCAACAATATGTAGAGCATATCAAGAACGTATCATATCTTTCTTCCTTAAATATTTATGTATTAGATCAATTGAATTGAAAGCATCAATACTAAGATATGACCTCAATGGCTTTGTAAACATCAAAATCATATTAGGGTCAACAATATAAAAGCTATTAAGGGTCGATGGCATCATTATCATCATTTCTACATGTACTGAAAATATCAAAAATCTACAAGAAAAGGATAGAAGCTTTAGAAGTTAAGAATACAAAAATCTTTAAGCTCATAAAAAATAAATGATAATTATGTAAAATATTCAGAGGAACAAACCTATGCAATAAAGATCCAATCTGGTCATGCTGAGCTCTCAAAGATTGTATCTTTATTTGATGGCTCTGGCTCATCTTCTTTATCTTTGTCTGATGGCTCTGCTTCATCTCCTCCATCACGACCTTCAGACTATAAACTTCTATATTGCTACTACTATGTTTGGCATCCTAGGTATATCTGCTCATTGCTGACAACTAAATGGGCGTAATTCCAATGCCATAATTCCATACTCGACTATAATGCTCCGGTCCCATCAATTTGGTGAACACCTAAGCTTCGACGCGACTGGTCTCGCCGGATGATAATGATTCTCTGACATGCTCTGCAATAAAGAATGTAGCCCTATCCTATATTCTAAGTAAAAATAGTCACATATTAATATTTGAAAATATAAAACTAATAAGAAATTGTTGCACAAATCGATTATCAATAGATACAACTATCTCTCTCGACTTCTTTTAGATAAAGCTGCCATCTCGGTGAGCGTGAGTCATCCTGCAGAACTCCACCTCACCAGGCTCTCTCTCATGCTCTTCTATCTACAAAAAAAGTATATTGGCAAGCTATATATCATCCATGATACGTGATATATGATAGAAGATACATATATATGAATTCAAAGAGTTTCATCTTTACGAATATATGATTGAGTAGTTTGAAATATAACAAAGAGTTTCAAAGAAATATGAGAATTCATCTCTACGCATCGCATAACTCGATCTTACAGCCTGATGTGTGAGGAACCACCTGAGATGCTTGTACGGTTCTACCAATATCAAAATAAAATTTACACATTTTCAGTATGAAGATAAAATCTTTTCATTTATATTAGCTTTCTCAATTTAATAAAATTTTGTACTCCATCCAAATATTCTTCGCTGGATCTCAACTTATTTATCTAACTTTTGTCCATTCTATTAGAATATCGATTAAATTACAATTAATCTAAAAATGATAAACAAAAGAAAATATTTAATATTATATCCATAAAAAATTATAAGAAAAGAACTTAGCAACTTACATACACTTTATGAAATTTGACTATAGTATGTATATAAATTCTCAATGCATGAGCCATTAAGTTGGTAAAATATGAGAGGACAAAAAATTCCAATCTTATCGATGCATGCCAACCACATAATAAGGCCAAGGACACAAAATGTCATGTACAACCCTCTTATGTGGTAATGCTAAAAATCAGCGAGACATAGAACTCAGTACAATATTTGAACAATCTGAGGGAATTGTGGTCAGGTTTCTATAGTACCCTTAAACTAAGGAAAAACCTCACTACATGCAACACCATAATTAATTAATACTGATAGAGAATTGAGGTCAGTCCAGCCCAGTCCTCAATGTCGCTATCGAATACAATACGAAATAGAAGAATAACCAACAACTAAAAAAAAAGAGAAAAAAATAGAAGAATAACTAATTTTTAAAACTAAACATCACATAGGTTTGAGTTCACGCAACCCAATATTGACTCCTTTCAATTACTATTAATTCCAAGTAGAATTGGTAATAAATCATCACAAAAAATTCTTGGACAAATAAGAGAGCCATTTGGGGATTATTTCTAACATCAGTAATCAAAGATTTAACATACATAAAATCAGTAATCAAAGTTTTAACATGCATAAAAAGCCTAGTTAAATCAAAGATCTAGGATCCATTATCTCCATTTCCCTCTTAAATATCAAATTAATTTTTTTGATATTTACAAGATGTGATTTTCTTACCTAAAGAGGAGGAGGAGGAGGAGAAGCTCCACTGGAGGGCTATTTGGAGGAGGAGAAGGAGGATGATGACTCTCGGCACAAGAAGAGAATAGGATTTAGGGCTCTCGGCCGGAGAAGAATGAGAATTTGGGGCTCTTATCTAGAGAAGAAAGAGGATTTGGGGCTTTTGGCAGGAGGAGGAGGATTTGGGTCTCCGGTGGAGGATCTGGGGTTGATGGGGCGAATGAGGATTTGGGGCTCCGATGGAAGCATCATCTTGTTTTTAGACTTCAATGACGCTTAATCACATTGTCTAACATCTCCGACGCTTATATGCATCGTTTAATTCAATGACTCCGATGACGCTTGCTAAAAAGCATCGATAAAATAGTGAGCTCCATTTTCGATATTTTTAGCCGTCCTTCTTTGCCGATGCTAATAAAAAGCATCAACAAATTTTGGTGTGGTACACAACTTACCAACACTTCTTCCTAATGTTGGCAAATAACAGTCGAGAATAACTTTTATTCTTGTAGTGTGTAATGCACATTAAAGAAGAAGACTTAGTAAAAATATTAAAATTTATTACTAAACAATATAAGTAAATATGGAAATGAAAAATTAAACATACATTAACTAAAAACATGTTAATTAAAATACAATATAAAAACAACAAAAAAGAAATAAAAAATAAAATTAGAAATAAAATATAAAAAACCAATTAAAGACAAGAAGAGGAAATGGATAACAAATACTATAGTACAAACCATGTGTCATGGTAGTCAAACAGAAATACCAAAATTTAAAATGTAAGTATAAAAATATACCAACCAAAAATACAGAAATAAAATAAAAAATACACAAAATCTATAAAATAAAAATGATAAACTATGAAATATGAAATAGTATTTAATACAATATTATAATATAATTAGTTGCATTAAATATTAGAATAGAGCTGACATTCCTTTTACGCATCCTTTCTTTTCATGTCTAAACAATGCAATAGGAATCATTATTTTCATTCCTTGTCTTCTATTCCCATTTCATTCTAATTCCTTTTCGTTTCTGCAACCCAAACATAGTGTTTGGGTTTGGACCAGCACACCTAATATGAGAGCAATGGTTTGGCCTTTCGGATTGCTATCCAAAGAACGAATAACTAAGATATATGCATGTGTGCCATATATGGGGCACACGAGAAAACCTATATATAGATGGTTTGCAAACTAACAGACATTAGGAGAATATTTAAGGAAATGTATTTAGTAAAATTGCAATGGCCAATAGCTAGACGGAGCACAATGCGAAAAATTGTCGAAGTAGATTAGAAAGTATAAGAATGGGAAATGTATCAAATTTTGAACCACTGGTTAGCAGCTAATGACAGCGTTGCAACAAGAGTCAATAATCTTAAGAACCCAATAGGGGTCCTTCAGGACCACAAACACAAAATTAGCCTCAACTTACCTCAACCTATCATAGAGAGACAACAGTTCTGACTACGATAAACTTGTCAATGTAGATTTTTCTTCATATTCAATCCAAATTACTGGTAAAGTGCCCTAAACTCTGAACCAGCAGATATTTGCCCAGTGGTATCATTCTTGTTCTGATAGCAGAACTAAGCAGAACTAATCAGGGAGCCTTTTGCTGTACATATATATATATGTATATATAAAACTAGCCCTTTCTTTCAAAATTGTATATTTACTTGGGAGATCATGTAATTTTTTCACCTGTAAGAAACGGTTCATTGAACCGACTTTTGACAGACAAGTTTGGAGTTGGAGGCCATAATGACCACTCACCTCACCTTGACTGTGTCCAACAACCATTTAGAAATGTGACACATGAATACGACTGAAGAGTGCTATCTGCCATCTTTTCCAAGTAAATGAAAGTGAAGGACATCTATTTCAAGACTTACGTCCTAGAGTTTCTAGCTTCCTTATGAAGTGATACTGATATCAGTTATTGATCCAGCAATAACTGTCGCTGGAGGATAAGAAGAGTCCCTATCTGAAACAAGGTCTTTGGTGTGGGCATAAAGATCCGAAATAATTTAAAAGGCTCAATAGAAATGCTCCCACGATCTTCTTTTCCACACAGGTTTCATATTGTACCTTATGGTAGATCTATATGCGTTACAAGAAAATGGGGTTTTACCGACCCCTTTTTGCCGAAGCTGGGAGTACAAGTTCTTATCTGGTGAAAGATTTTTGAGGAAAGCTGAAAGTACTGTAGTTCATCACAATTATTGGCACAGGCACATCGCTATGTCTTACTTCACAGTGACTTAATATTCGAGCATCGCAGATCAGTATGGTTATAAGAAATCACAATTTACTGTCATATTAGATATAATATTCAAAACAAATTAATTTTTACTCGTGCAGAGAATTTTTAATGGCTCAGCGAAGCGTCAACAATAACATTCATCCTACCTCTAGGATTGAGCAAAGATGGTTGGTTGAGTTATTTCCTGAATGGCTATTAAAATAGCTTAGATGTTTGAATATATCAGGTCTTTTATTATATTCTACGATTGGAACTTTGAAAAATTAATCATTACTTCTATAATTATTTTAGGTACCGACGAAGATGGAAAGAAATTGTTCCAATGAATTAATAGTCCTTGCTCGAGGTCCGAACAATATTGTCAACAGATATGATAGCTTCGTTATAAATAGTTTTAAATTTCATACTAAAAAGTGTGAGAAATTTAGAAAAAACCCAAAATAGTGGGATTATGGTTGAGGCGGATGGAAAAAATTATTATGATGCCCTAACAGATGTTTTATGAGTTGGATTATTATGGAAACTTTAAAGTAGTATTATTTCGATGTGATTGGATGGATATAAACTCATCTAGAGGTTTGAGGCAAGATATAAATGGCTTCACACTAGTAAATTTTTCAAGGTTGATACTTACTGGTGTGCTATTGAAAGATGACCCATTCATTTTTTCATCTCGAGCTTAACAAGTGTTCTTTGTGCAAGACTTGAAAGATAAAGATTGTTCTGTTGTTATTAAGACTAAACCTAGGGACTTGTATGATATGGAAAAAGGGTTAGAAGAGGAGGATGATGAGACTTATACTCAGTGTATGTCTTTTAATGTTGCGCCAATTGATGAACTAAATTCTACTAGTTTGGTTAGGACGGATGTTGAATGAGACAATATAGTTTCTTAATGGTAAGAAAAACATTACTTCTTTACATTAAATTAATTAGCAATTTTTACATTATTTCTATACTTTTATTATTTAACTAATACTTATTCTTTTTTGTTCATACTAGGTTACAATATGCCACGAGAAAAATGTTTCAGAGATGTTGAGTTTCAGCACACATCCGTGGGATCTACTTTTGATCATTTCCTACGGTCCCAGCAGCCCGACGAGCCCCAGCAGTTTGAGTCCCATACTTAGCACGAGTCCTAGTCTGAGCACGCGCCACCTGCAGATTGTCTAGACATGGATGACGTGGACATTCAAGGTACTTTGATTTATAGTTTATATATTAATTTCTCTTACAATCTATTATTTTAAATCATTTGCTTTTAATGGACTTCTTATTTTATAGATGGACTGGGGAGAGTGAGGAGAACACGAGGCCCCACTCGAGCACGGGACATGTGGACTCTACGTGAGGATGAGAAGATCGTCGTCCATTGCAACGAACTGGGGCAGCCCATCAAGAAGGCTGCCAGCATTTTATCGATTTTTCTAGGATCGGTTGCGCGGAAGGGTCAGTTGTGTCTGTTTAACTATACGAAATAGAATGAAATGCTTTCTTCATATAAGGATGAGCTTCTTAGATTTATTGAGGTAAAGAATTGAATTGTTTACTATCTTCAATTATTTTTTGATTTAACATTATTATAACATTTTTGACTTTGGTGTAGAAAATGTTTGTCCTTCCTGCAAATAGCCATGATTGGGTGCTAAAGTCTGTCAACTGCAAATAAAAAGAATATGAGGCGAAACTAAAAGCGGACTAGAAGCACGAGGGCATGACTGAAGAGGAGGTGGTCCGCGTTTGTCCTCTAGATGTAATCTCTCATCAGTGGAGGGAGCTTGTCCACTACTGGTGTTCCGAGAGAGCTCAGGTTGTGTATATTTTTTCACTACCTTAGATTGTATTTACTATTATTATAGATTAGAAATTTATACATTATATAAATTACATTGGTTATTATTTTTTAGGGAAGACATATTCCAACACTGGTAGAGCTACTCGAGCATCGCAGACTGTTCCTCATATTTAGGCTTTTATGAGTTATGCGATGCGTAGAGCTGAATTCGTAAGTTTTTTTTAAAACTCTTCAAATTTATCTGAAATTGTTCTGTCATATAGCATGTATACTTTTAAAATATACTTTTTGTTGTAGATAGATGATAATGGAAGGGAGCCTGGTAAGGTGGAGTTTTATAAGATGACTCACACCCACCGAGATGGTAGCATTGTTCGGGAGGAGTCAAAAGATATAGTTGTATGTATTCATCTTTAACTTTTGCAATGATTTTTTTTTTGTTCTATTATTGGTATACATTAATTTGACTTTTTCTTTTGAGAGATATAGGACAGAAAAACAATCTTATTTCAGAGCGCATCAGAGAGTCATTATCATCCGACGCGACCAGTCACATCAGAGCTCAAGTGCTCGCTGAATTGATGGGCCCAAAGTGTTATGGTCGAGTGAGGGGTTACGGCGTTAGAGTTATCCCCACTCATTAGTTCTCTGCAGTGGGTATGTATACAAGAAATGCTAGAGAAAGTAGTAATACTGCAGAAGTTCGTCATCTTCAAGCAACTATTGAAGAGCTGAAGCAGAACTAAGAAAATTTGCATTCTCAGTTTGCGAATATTTCATCTTTATTACGACGATTTCTTCCTTCTCAGGTAAATAACTATATATATTTGAATACTTTACATATTATCAATTATGATGTATGAGTTAATGTATCATATTATTCCTAGCTACTAAGGTTTTTTTTTTTATAGATTTCTGATACTTCAAACGCTCGTAGAGATGATGATGATGGAGCTAAATCCCATCCCTGATACCTTTTAGACTATTTTTTATGAAGTTTGATTGTATATGTTTTTTATTTTTCAAAGTACATTGTAATTCTAAACTTATTATGTAAAATTTATTCAGATATGACAATATAAATATTTCGAATGATCTGAATATTTGTGTCAATGTAAATGTAATACAGGTTCATATTGTTATAATATGTATTTTATAATGTGTGTTTTATGATATGATTTGTATTTTTATTTTTTTAAAAAAATACAATTCTTGATGCTTTTAAGCGTCGGTAAAAAATATCATGGCATAGGCCCGGTACGCCTATGCCAACGCTTTAAAACATCCCTGAAAGTTAAGGTTATGCCGACGCTTTCAAGTAGCATCGGCAAAAATGGAGATTTACTGATGCTTTAAAGCATCGGATTTGTCGACACTTGGATTTGCCAATGCTTAAAAGCATCGGCGAAAATCCTGAGGAAAATAGTGAGGAATTTATCCGTTAGGCATTCGCCGACGCTTTATAAGCGTTGCCAAATCCCTGTTTTTGACGATGCTTTCATGTAGCGCTGGCAAAAAGCTTTGCCACTTCAGTATCGCCGATGTTTTGAGTAGCGTCGACGGAACTTTAGCTGACACTTATAAGCATTGCTAAATATTGTAAAAAGCACCAGAAAGATGAGTTTTCCTGTAGTGACAACTATCATATGTGTCGCTACTCGACCTTCAAGTTGATGATAATGTATGCCTCCGTCAACCTCTGTCGATCTGCGAGACAATGACAAGTTAAAGCACGCACTGGATTGGCTCTGGCAGGTCTCTTCACTACTTAAGTCTGAGGGAAATATATGGGAGAAGAGACGATTGAGAGCAGTAATGGTTGTAGTGATTGTTGTCATTGTCCTATATTTCATGGAGGAATTCTAGGTCTATATGTAGCCATGGGGTCCGGAATCTTTTGGAGGTCGTGTTGTAACAAATTGAAATCTTGTTGTAACCATCTATGATCATATTGTAACCATCTTAAGATACGGCGTAACAACCTGGAGCCGTTATGGTAGTCTTCAATTGTTGGTGTGATAAAAGGAGCGCACTTCTGTATAGAATGCAGGGTCCACCGTCCGAGGTGAAATGGCTCAGATCAGTCAGTCATAGATGCCAAGCTGCACGGGTGCTTGCCCGAGCTACAAGTTTTGGATTGGATGATGTATGACCTTGGAGGTAGGTTGCTTCTAGCTTGCGTGCCTTTGGCTCTTTGATCAGCTATGATCAACCTTGAGTTCGACAAATTTTGACAAATCCAAACATGGCATGTTATGAAGCCCATTTTCCTCCATATACTTGTTGCCTGACATTCGAGTCTGAGGCATTTCTCTTGGTTCGGGCAAGGAAGTAATTGAAGTCTCCATTTTGCACCATTTTGAAGTAGGCATTAAATTTAAGTGAGAATTATCATAAGGAGAATTCAACAAGGCCGGTTTGCCAGGTTATCCAAGTAGGTTCCCTACTCAAAGCAATTATCCAAGCCACCATTGAGCGATGGCTGTACAACTTCTTTCTTCCTCTTTCTTTTTAAGGAGTTGGATTTTTTTGCTAAATCTATTTTAATCTATATACATTGATTGAATGGCTTTAGCATACGAAAGAATCTTAGTCATTGAGTGGAGGAGCTTGAGTCGGCCTTGCACTAGGCTAAGGAGAGGATGGATGATGTGGAGGCCAGACTAAGGTTGCCAAGGGCAAGCTAGAGGCCATGGAGCAATGAGCTTAACTTGCCTAAGCTTCGAGCTACTGAGGTCGAGAAGGAGTTGCAGGTCACCAGGCTACAGGCTACCAAGGTTAAGAGCAAGGCCTTTCGAGCTGTGGAGAAGTATAGAGTTTGGGAGGACTATCACATAGAGCTCACCCTTATTGTGGTTGAGATATTCATGAAGGGCTTTGACAAATGCAAAGATCAAGTAGTAAAGCTCTTTGGTGAGGCTAATCTCAGCTGCCTTTGCCCTTCAAGGGGTAGCAATAATGATGCTGGGGAGCCTTCGAGCCCTAAGGAGTAGGCCTTTATGTAGGCCTTTTTCTTTTGCTTCTTGGCACCGTTGCTGAGCGGGGTGACCTTACCAGAGCATCAACCTCGGAGAACTAGAGCCCAACTCAGTTTTGACCCTCTTCTTTTGTAATGAGGTTTTGTCTAGTCTCTGACTTGTTTTGTAATCAAGTGTATAAATACTAATGAAATAAACATTTTTGTTTATTCCTCATTTTTATGATATTTGTGCAATTGAATTTGCACTCAAGTATTTGAGATCATCTTGTGGATGAATAGATTGGTTGAATTACATTGAAGTACTTCTAGAAATGGGATGAGATAAAACTAGAATGCCATTGAAAGTAGGTCTAGATGAAGCAAAAATCGCACAGAGGCAACGAAAATGTCAAAGTGATATGCTGAAATATAGCTAGAAATCCCATAGAGATCAACGGAATGAGGCTAAGGTAATGGACCACGGGCTTCTGAGCCCAAAGTGCCTTGCTCTCGATGTCGTTAGATCGACAGTGGACTTCAATCCTGAGTCAGTAATGCCTGCAGTGAGGCTGAGATGGTAGACTTTAATTATTCATGGCCTTCGAGCCTTTGCAACCCATTTTCGACGTCACTAGGCCGATGTTAGGGGTTCGACATGGTCTTGGGCAACCAACAAGCTTCTAATTGATTAGGTTCTTCTGGAGAGCATGATCAGGTCAGGTACACCTCCTTCCATTGGAGCCTAGACTACACTAGGACTTTTCATCAACTCTTGGACGACTGAATAGTGGTCCTAGTCAATTTTAGGGTGTCTCCATGGGAGGAGGGAATTCGTATCTCCGAGCTCACTCCCTAGCTTCATAGAATAGAGATCTTAGTCACTTCTAAGATATCTTCATGGGAGGAGGGGATTCATATCTCTGAGGTCACTCTCTAGCCATGTAGGCTCATAGAAAGGAGGCGAATTTCGACTAGTGATAGTGTGGTTGTTGACGGGAGAGGCAGAGGTGTAGGCTTCGTCATTAGAGATCATGATTCCAAACTAGTGGTGACAGAGGGCCAGCGGATCTTCAATTTTTTGGTGGTATGTGCTGAGCTCAGAGCTGCCTGGGAGGGCATCTCCTATGCCCGACAAACACTAGGTGCAAACTGGATCATCCTTGAGGGCGACTTGGCCATAATGATTGATTGGATCATGGGTAGGAGACATGCAAGCGAGGCAGGCTATTGCTATTGACAACGGACTACTGCAGGAGTGTGGTGTCCATCAGGCTACACATATCTACAGGGAAGCAAATTGTGCAGCTGACTGGGTTGCTTCCTATGCAACTCACCATTCTGGAGATTTTGTTTGGAGGGAGCATGACATAGTGCCAGATTCTTTTTCTGTTTCGGTGTTTCGAATTTTGTTGGCCGTATCCACACCCGTAGGTGTGAGACGTCGTTGTACCAAAAAAAGAAGAAGAAAGGAAGAAGGTCCTAGTCACTTCTAGGATATCTCTATGGAAGGAGGGGATTCATACCTCCGAGCTCGCTCCCTTATCATGTAGGCTTATAGAACAGAGGTCCCAGTCACTTTTGAGATATCTTTGTCTTCAAGGTTGGCTCATATAATGGAGGTCTCAATCATTTTGGGATATCTTCATGTCGGTGGTCTTTAGAGATGCATCCAACATGTAATACTTGGATAGCCTTTTGGAGGAGAACAACACATATTGCATTGATTATTTGTAATAAAAGATACAATACTAAACATATAGTTCTTATTGGAAATAGGCCTTGAGATTATTAGAGCTCCATTCTCAAGGTATAGATTCCTTATCGAATTTCTCGAGCCAAGTAGTATCAGGGCAGATAGGGCCAGTTTGTTACTTTGTGTAGGCCTTCTCTAATCGGTGTTAACCTGCATCCAGGTTGGTGTGGATGTTGATGTGCCTCTGGTGCCAGTATGCCTCCCAAGATTGTCACAATTATTACACAATTGGTCATTTGTCACCTTGCCTCTTAGTGTTGGTCTATCTCAACTAGTGTCTGTTCATTAGTCGTCAACATCTCTTCTGAGTTACCCTTGCCGGATGAGGTCTCGATCTCATATTTAATTGCAGGCACTCCTTAGTGTTGTGTTTGTGATCTTTAGGGAATTGACAGTATTGTCTAGATCCTTTCAACTAGTTGGGGCCTTCATCATCTGGGGCTAGTGTAAGTAATCATGGTCCCAAATTTCCATTAGGATTTGGGCCCTTAAGATGTTAAGCGGGGTGTACCTCTTGAATTTTTGAGGTGGGCTCCTTTGTTGCCTGGGGCTTCCTTCTTCTCGATATTGTTTTCTCCTCGATCCATCCTTCTCTTCATGGCTCTTATGCTTCTTCCCGCTTTTGCTCCTGTCGCCTCCTTTGAATAGGCACAACATCCTCAGCACATGGCGTACTTATCCACCCACAATAGAAGTTCAGTCAAATCTTTGGGAAGCCTTTTCTCCAAGGAGAAGCCGAAGTATGAGACTTTGAACCCATTCATCATTGCTGCCCCCATGATGGATTGATCAAGCTTGCGGACCTCCAGGTTCTTGGCACTAAACTGCTAATATGGTCTTGAAGGGATTTATCTTCCTTTAACTTGTTTGAATAGGCTAGCTAAAGTTTTCTTGTGTCTCCTATTATCGATGAAGTGACCAGAAAATTAACAGTTAAGTTAGTCGAAAGATTCAATCAAGCCATGTTGAAGGCTTGAGTACTAGAGTCGAGCAGCTTTCCTAAGGGTAGCAGGGAAAGCTCGGCACATCATCACATCGGTAGCTTCTTACAACAGCATGAGTGTTGCCCAGAGATGGTCACCCAAGAGGGGGGTGAATTGGGTGTTTTAAAACTTTTCGCCTAATTAAAAAAAAACACACAAATGTATGAACTAAAGTAAAGAAAGAGGAATGAGAAAGGTCAATCGCAAACACAAGGTTTTATAGTGGTTCGGAGCTTCCACTGCTCCTACATCCACTCCCCAAAGCACCTTTGGGAATTTCCACTATAATCCAAGATTACAGTCCGGTAGTTTTGCGAGTGCACTACCCAACTCGTTGTTTTACACCGGGCTAACAACAAACCCTATAACCCCCAATTTCACTTAGGCTTGGGACGCCTTTCCTTGTTCCAAGTCCCTTGACTGGAACAAGCACAATATTGAAGAGTTTTACAAAGATTGAAAGCTCTAAATAAGCAAATATGACAATGATAAGCAATAAAACCCGGAAGAATCCTTTTGCCGTTGGAAGCGTGGGAAATGATGATTCTTCCGATGTGGATCGCGTAGTCTTAATGTGAGCTTTGAATCCCGAGCGGAAGAGAGTAGTTGAGCTTGAAATCACTTGGGAAACTTGAAAGCACTTGATTTCTTCACTTGAATGCACTCACTCCTTGAACTCTCTCTCTTGCTTCTCTCTTAAATGATCTAGCTTTGGGTTGGTGGAAAGTTATTGAGAAGCACTTAAGAGGTCCCTTTTATAGCCCAAAAAGCAAATATAGCCGTTAGAGATAAAGTAAAAGAGATTTGAAATTCAAACCAAACCTGCAAAAGTTGTCAGTCGCGTCCCAGGCGCTCCGGAGACGTCTCCGCTTCAACGCGAGACGTCTCGGCTGTATAAATTTACTTTTCACTTTGTTTGGGGTCGACTCGGCACTTTACGGGGACGACTCTGGAATTGTACCGTTTGAATCCTTGTTTTTCTGTTTTTCTGAGAGGGTCGTCTCTGTACTTTACGGGGACGTCTCGGCTTGTTTGCACTTTTTGCATGGGGACGACTCCGCTGCCTTGGGGACGACTCCGCTGTTATAACTCCGAAAAACATGTCTTCTGGAATTCTCTGAGAGAGTCGACTCCGCTCTTTCAGGGGACGTCTCCGCTGCCTTAACTCGAAAAAGACATCCTCTGGAAAACCCTGAGAGAGCCGACTCCGCTACTCGGGGACGACTCGGAAGTCTGCTTTTTACTTGCGGGGACGACTCCGCGTACTGTGGGGACGGCTCGCGCATATCACTTGAAATCGCCTTTCTGCCGCCACTGAGAGAGTCGACTCCGCTACTGAGAGAGTCGACTCCGACCCTGCGAGACGCCTCGCCAGGTGCCGGGGACGTCTCCAAGTGCCAGTTCTTCCTGTTTGTGCCAGAGACGTCTCTGAGACATCAGGAGACGTCTCGGCTGTCCCTGATCTTTTTCTTCATCTCAAAAATTCTTCAATAAATCCTTAAAAATTATGGAACTTGCCTAGACATTTCTTAACAATATTCTTAATAAAACACATGAAATCCTCAATTAAATTGTTAAGATAAATGGAATTATACTCTAGTGTTTTGTATTCATCAAAATCCATTAGGGGTCAACAATCTCCCCCTTTTTGATGATGACAAAACACTGAGTATATGCAAAATTCGAAATTTAAACATATACACAGTATTTGATCAGATGTACAAGTCTAATGTTTTGATTGAGCTAGATACAGTGTGCATAATTCAAAATAGTCAATTTTCAGTTCTATCCTTATGCATAAATTGATCTTAATAGCTCTTGAGCAATTTTAGCATATCAACTGAATTTGAATCAAGTTAAAATGAAATATTGATGCTAAAGATAATTGAAGCTAAGTTCTTTTTGACTCCCCCTTTCTTTTCCAGAAGGGCAATTATCTTAAAGCCAATATTCTTCAATTTTATCTTTTCTAATTCAACTTTGGAGTATGAATTTCTATTTTGCATTCCAATGTATCCAATATCCATATTGGTTCTACTCCCCTTTTCATATATTAAGTTAAGTTCTATTATATCTACTCCCCCTTTTTGTCATCAACAATGAAGGGGACAAATTATCCTTAGGTGCTTAAAGCATACTTCCTAGTAAATTCAGCATTTCCATGAACCACTCAAGGATATTCAAGTTGTGCTCCCCTGTCCAAGTTATTTCTATTAATGAATTTAGTATTCATATCACTCCCCCTTTGTTTTGGAATTCATTTCAGACTCTTTTTGTTAACATAGTTATCACAAGATGTGCTCCCCCTGTGTCATATGCATTGATAAGTTGTGTTAAATTTTACACTTAAGGTATGTATGAGATTTTTATGGCACATCACAGATCACATACACAATCACAGAATCACATACACATAGAACAATGTACACAAAGTTTCAAAAGAAATTGTATTCATGTATCATTGTAAACCTTTGAAGTCAGTACAAGTTAAAAGAAGAAATCATTACAAGTATTGATTTCTAATACAAAAGTGTTTCAAAATAGCCTAGGGTTTACAAAAAGAAGATCCCTAGATGTCTACAAAATGTCCCTCATCGGCGACGTTGCTCATAAGCCCTACAAGCTGCATCTATAAATGCATTGATTGAATCCATTAGGGTCTTAACTGATCTCCCTGTGACTTATGGAAGGCTGCCACAGTGCTTCAAATTCTATGGTTGCCATTTCAATTCTTCCTCTAAGTTGGGCAACCAAGGTGCCCACATTGCCTCCTGGGCTTGTCAACTCTTTAAGACTATTTGAATGGTCTTCAAGCTGTCCTTTAGCTCAATTGATCTGAAGGTTTGGGTGGCACCCACACCAACTATTTCTTGCGTTGTAGCTTCTATGAGCTCTAATTTCCTTCAGCTCTTGTAGAAGCCCTTCATGTGAAGCTCTGATGGGGGCCAACTCAGTAGAATCATGGATCTCATTTCCTCCCTCATCTGCTGGCAAATGACAGATGCTAAGGTCGCATCTGGTCTTCTGATAGGAAGGAGGGCCCACTGACTGGAGGAGGTGGTGGCATGGATGTGGAAGGTCCAGCTGAGCTGGAGGGTATATCAGGGAAATCCATGTGGCTAGGTGGAGGAGAGTGGTGGTCAGACTCCTGATGTGGGATCTCAGGCTCTAGGGTTTGAGCTTTTCTTTTTGGTACCTTGACCCAAGACCCATCTACCTTTGAAACTCCATTCTTCGCATTGTGCCCTCATTATAGTAGTCGGTGTTTCTCAAGGGTTTTGCAGGTTCATTTTCGGAATGTGAACCTTAAAGTGTTTAAATACTAGGGTAAAGATCATGCCATAGGGTATACTAAACCTAGAATACCTATGACATAGAGCAATGTAGTTTAACATGAGTCTAGGGAGGTTTAGAGGAATCCCTAGTAGGATATGGTGCATGATAACTAAATCTCGCTCCGAAACAAAATCGAAGCGACCGGTTTTAGGAAACAAGACCCGGTTGACAATACTCAAAAGTAATCTCATCTCGGCATTTAGGTCTTGTGAGTTACTACATCAAGAGGGCCGCAGTCCTCTCGTCCTAAAGTAAGTTTAGGGCTATTTCCCTTTGGGGATGTGAGGTCGGAGCCTCACCGTCCTTAGGATTTGCAAAACAGTGGATAGAATCCTCATTAATTTCTACTAATGTCCCCCGGACATATGCAGTGTACCCTAAGTCCCCTAAGCCATATTACTAAACATTTCTCTAACTAGGCCGGGGTAGGTCGAGGTATTGAGGGTACAAAGGTATTCCCACCCTTGGGCACGGAGTCTCTCTCCAATAGAGAACCCCTCACTATCTAGAAATGAAAATCTATGTACCTCCGTGTTACTGTGCGATTTGCACAGGAAATGGTCGTGGTTGGCGGAGCAACCGGAGGAGACGGCGCGGAAGGTTCTTCCCTCCGTTCCTCACCGTCGGCCGCTGCCCTAGGACGCCTCCCACCAGTCCTCCTAGCTCTTTTAGGTGCCATTGAATGGAAACCTAGGGAAATGAGGAGAAAGAGGCTAGGGTTTGTGTTGGAGAGAAAATGGAGGCTAGGGTTTTTGTTTTTGTCGGGGATGAAAGGGATAGCTCGGGTCGGCTCGAGCTGTTTCGACCTATTTTAAAAACCTCGTTCGGTCCCCGAGACGTCTCCGCGACTAAGGCGAGACGTCTCGCCGGGGGGACGTCTCTGCGATTTGCCAGAGACGTCTCCGGCACTGAAAAATTTCAGACTGATTTTATCTTTTCCCAATTTTTTATTTAATCACCTAATCAATGATTTCTTTTGGTGAATACGAATGAGTTTGTTTGTGATCCTCCCCTTAATAATACATCCTATAATTTATAATGATTTTTGAATTATTAATATTGAAATGAGGAATGTTTGACCAAATTTCGAATACCTATGAAATAGGCTCTGAAAATATCTCCATGAAGAGTCCAAGGGAGGGTAACCATCCTCCGGAAAGTCAAACAGTTCGTCATTTAGCTTAGATGATTCATGCTTTCACTTATGTTGACCTTGAGGTGGATTACTAGTTTGAGTAGCAAGGCAATGCAATACAAGTTCAATTTATTTGCTAGGATCATACAAGCTCAAAGCATTCCTTAAGAAGTTGAATCTATCTTTACAAAGGGGCTTTGTAAAGATATCGGCCAATTGATTTTCAGTACATACATATTCAATCATCACATCATTTTTCAGCACATGATCCCTAATAAAATGATGCCTAATCTCTATATGCTTTGATTAGAGTGTTGGACAGGATTTTTTGTTAAATTAATTGCACTTGTATTATCACATTTAATTGGTATATTATCCATTTTGATACCGAAGTCTTCAAGTTGTTGCTTAATCCAAAGAACTTGGGCACAACAGCTTCCAGCTGCAATGTACTCAGCCTCAGCTGTGGACAAGGCAACTGAATTTTGTTTCTTGCTAAACCAAGAAACCAAATTAGCACCCAAGAATTGACATGTGCCACTTGTGCTTTTTCTGTCGAGTTTGCACCCGGCAAAATCAGCATCGGAATAAGCAATTAAATTTATGTCAGATTGTTTAGAATACCATAAGCCTACATTAGATGTCCCTACTAGATATCTAAAAATTCTTTTAACAGCTTGCAAGTGTGATTCCTTAGGACATGCTTGGTATCTAGCACACATACAAACACTGAATAATATATCTGGTCTACTAGCAGTAAGGTAAAGTAAAGAGCCTATCATACCTCTGTACAATTTGCAGTCTATACTTTTACCTTTTTCATCTTTGTCAAGCTTGCAACTTGAGCCCATGGGTGTGCTGATTTCCTTTGCATCCTTCATCTTGAATTTTTCCAACATTTCCTTGATGTATTTGGACTGACTGATGAAGATGCCTTCCTCTGATTGTTTTATTTGTAGCCCAAGGAAGAAGTTGAGCTCACCCATCATGCTCATTTCAAATTCTCCCTGCATAAGCTTGGCAAACTCTTGACAAAGACTATCATTAGTAGCACCAAAAATTATATCATCCACATAAATTTGCACAAGCAATAAGTCATTTCCTTTTCTTTTAATGAAGAGGGTTTTGTCTACATTTCCTCTCTTAAATTTATTTTCAATTAGGAAATTACTTAATCTTTCATACCATGCCCTAGGGCTTGCTTAAGTCCATACAATGCTTTATGCAATTTATAAACGTAATCTGGATGTAAGTGGTTTTCAAAACCTGGAGGTTGTCCTACATAAACTTCCTCCATTATATAACCATTTAAAAATGCACTTTTTACATCCATTTGATAGAGTTTAAAATCCATGAAGCATGCATATGCCAAAAGTAGTCTAATAGCTTCTAATCTAGCAACAGGAGCAAAAGTTTCATCAAAGTCTATTCCTTCCTCCTGATTATAACCTTTGGCAACTAGTCTAGCTTTGTTTCTTATTACTATTCCATCTTCATCTAGTTTATTTCTATACACCCACTTGGTGCCTATAATTGAAACATTAGGGGGTCTTTTCATTAGAGTCCAAACTTCATTTCTTTCAAATTGGTTTAATTCCTCTTGCATAGCATTCATCCAATTATCATCTTTTTCGGCTTCTTCTAGTGATTTAGGCTCTATTTGTGAAACGAAAGCAAGATAATTACTAGTATTTCTTAGAGAGGATCTTGTCCTTACCCCTTGTGAAGGATCACCAAGGATTAGATCCCTTGGATGACCATGTGCATACCTCCATTCCTTAGGAAGATCTTGATTTCTTGATGGAGGTTGATCTTCTTCATCTTGCTGAATTGTATCTTCTTTGATCTCATCCTCATGTTGTTTGTCTTGTATGGAGAATTCCTTCATTCGGTCTTCAAGTATACCTGCATCACCATCTTCTTCTTTTCTAGAAGAATCTCCATTAGCTTCATCAAAAACAACATGAATGGATTCTTCAACAACGAGAGTTCTCTTGTTGAAGACCCTGTATGCTCTACTAGATGAGGAATAACCTAAGAAGATCCCCTCATCTGATTTAGCACTAAATTTGCTTAGATTGTCCTTTCCATTGTTTAAAATAAAGCATCGACAACCGAAAACATGAAAATAGCTTATATTTGGTTTCTTACTTTTATCAACTCATAAGGTGTTTTCTTTAAGATGGATCTAACTAAAGCACGATTTAAAATATGACATGAGTATTTATTGCTTCAGCCCAAAAATACTTTGGTAGATCCGATTCGCACAACATGGTACGAGCCATATCTGCTAGTGTGCGATTCTTCCTTTCTACCACCCCATTTTGTTGGGGTGTCCTAGGTGCCGAGAAATTGTGATTGATACCATTTTCGTCACAAAATTTTTCAAAGTGCTGATTTTCAAACTCGGTACCATGATCACTCCTAATTGCTTTTAGTTTAAGATTGAGTTCATTCGAAACCTATTATGAAACTTGATAAAAGCGGGAAAGGACTCATCTTTGTGCAAGAAATGAAACCCATGTAAAACGTGAAAAATCATCAACAATTACAAGACCAAATTTCTTACCCCCTAGACTAGCAGTTCTAGTGGGTCCAAACAAATCCATGTGAATTAGTTCTAAGGGTTTTGATGTTGAGACTATGTTCTTAGACTTGAAAGAACTTCTTGTTTGTTTCCCTAATTGACATGCAGCACAAATTTTATTCTTTTCAAAATCTATTTTTGGTAGTCCTTTGACTAGATCTTTGTAATCAATTTAGAGATTAAATCCATGCTAGCATGCCCTAACCTACGATGCCATAACCAACTAGTCTCATTGACTTTGGGATCATGGCTACAAGACATTGGCCATCCTTCATGGTGAGATCATCAAGATCTACCATGTAAACATTTCCATGCCTATGTCCTGTGAGTATGATCTCATTGTCAATTGGACTACTAATTATGCATAGTGATGATTCAAATGACACTTTAAAGCCCTTGTCACAAAATTGACTTATACTTAATAAATTATGTTTTAGTCCATTAACTAACAATACATTATCAATAAATGAGGAGGGTGATATGGAGATTTTACCAACACCAATGATTTGACCTTTAGCATTGTCTCCAAATGTGACTACTCCTCCTTCTTTTGATTTCAAGGTGACGAAGAGACTCTTGTCACCGGTCATATGCCTTGAGCAACCACTATCAAGATACCACATTCTCTTTTTTTCCGGCTGCAAGGCATACCTGCAAAATGATCATGTGAAGCTCTTAGGTACCCAAGTTTTCTTGGGTCCTTCGTGGTTAGTGTAGTTGGTTCCCTTAGGCACCCATACTTTAGTTATGTTTTTAGCTTTTACAAATGTACTCTTGTTAGTTTGGATCTTTCTTTGAATACAAGAGTAGGCTTTATGTCCATTCTTTCCACAATGAAAGCATGTAGGTTTTTCAGTTTTGACATCTTTTGCTTTCACAAAGAAATTCTTTAGATACTTTTGTTGCTTGTTAGTTTTATATCCTAATCCGGCTTTATTAAAAACAGCTCTTTGATTTGAAAGAATAAGATTTAATTTTTCAGAGCTTTGTGTAATTTTTCAACAATTGGTTTGTACTTATGTACCTCATTCTTAAGATTCAAATTTTCTTTAACTAGTTCTTCCTTATCCTTTTTAAGAGATTCAACATTTTGTGCAAGTGAGGTATTATTATCGAGTAGGGATTTTACTTTTAGATTTAATTCCTTAATTAGTGTTTTTGCCTTTTCATTTTCAATGCTAAGTTTTGAATTTTTATTTCTAGGTCAATGTGTTAATTTTTTAACGCTCTCCTTTCAATCAATAGGTTTTCAATATCTTCTTCAGTTTTTGATTGGAGGCTTTTAATTCTTTATTCTTTGCTCCTAACATACTACAATCACCATAAGTTCTTGAAAAGCTTCATATAATTCTTCTAAAGTAAAATTTATAGTTGGTTTTGACATACCTCGTCGTCTTCGAACGCCATGAAGCACAAATTGGCGGTCTCTTCCTTCTCTTCCTCGGAGGATGATGTGTCACTATCATCCCATGTTGCCTTCAATGCCTTCTTCTTCTTCTTTCCAAAATACTTCTTTTGTTGAGGGCATTCGGAACGAATGTGTCCCGGTCTCTTGCAATCATAGCATATGATTGGGTCTCTTTCTTTTTCTTTTTCTTTTTCCCAATCATTTCTCCCTCCAAACTTTTTCTTGGGAAGGGTTTCTTTTCCTCATGAATTTTTAAACTTCCTACTATCAAACCCAAGTCCTCATCTCACTTTCTTCTCACTCTCACTACTTTCTTCTTCACACACACTCGAAGTAGCCTTGAGTGCAATTGTCTTCTTCTTTGGCAAATCATCTTCATGTTGCTTCATCGTGAGCTCATGCGTCATCAATGAGCCCAAAGTTGTTCTAGTCCCAAGGTGTTGAGGTCTTTGGCTTCTACGATCGCCGTGACCTTTGCTTCCCATGCTTTCGGCAAAGACCTGAGAATTTTACTCACAAGTTCCGGATTAGTATAAGATTTACCCAAACTCTTTAGACCATTAATTATATCGGTAAACGTGTAAACATGCATGTGATGGTTTCATTGGGTTCCATCTTAAACAACTCATATTTGTGAACTAGAATGTTCACTTTGGACTCTTTGACTTGATTTGTACCCTCGTGGGTAACTTCAAGCCTATCCCATATTTCCTTAGCGGAACTACATGTGGAGACTCTATTAAACTCATTTACATCTAGAGAACAAAATAATGAGTTCATGGCTCTAGAATTGAGTTGAGCCATCCTATCATCATTCTCATCCCAATCCTCCTCAGGTTTGGGAACTTGAATGCCATTAACCATGTGTGATGGTTCTTGTGGTCCCTTGACTATAACCCTCCACAAGGCATAGTCTTGTGCTTGAATGAAGATCCTCATTCTAGTCTTCCAATAGGTATAATTTGTCCCATTGAAGAGTGGAGGTCTATTGGTTGCCTGCCCCTCAGCAGGAACATTGTTAAAGGGTGTTGCCATCTAGATCTTTGGCTAAGACGGTTAGGTCTTCAAGAAATACACAGAGCACCCGCTCTGATACCACTTGTTGCCCAGAGATGGTCACCCAAGAGGGGGGTGAATTGGGTGTTTTAAAACTTTTTGCTAATTAAAAATAAAACACACAAATGTATGAACTAAAGTAAAGAAAGAGATGAGAAAGCAATCGCAAACACAAGGTTTTATAGTGGTTCGGAGCTTCCACTGCTCCTACATCCACTCCCCAAAGCACCTTTGGGAATTTCCACTATAATCCAAGATTACAGTCCGGTAGTTTTGCGAGTGCACTACCCAACTCGTTGTTTTACACCGGGCTAACAACAAACCCTATAACCCCCAATTTCACTAGGCTTGGGACGCCTTTCCCTTGTTCCAAGTCCCTTGACTGGAACAAGCACAATATTGAAAGTTTTACAAAAGATTGAAAGCTCTAAATAAGCAAATATGACAATGATAACAATAAACCCGGAAGAATCCTTTTGCCGTTGGAAGCGTGGGAAATGATGATTCTTCCGATGTGGATCGCGTAGGCTTGAGTGTGAGCTTTGAATCCGAGCGGAAGAGAGTAGTTGAGCTTGAAATCACTTGGGAAGCTTGAAAGCACTTGATTTCTTCACTTGAATGCACTACTCCCTTGAACCTCTCTTTCTTTCTTCTCTCTTGAATGATCTTGCTTTGGGTTGGTGAAGTTGTTGAGAAGCACTTAAGAGGTCCCTTTTATAGCCCAAAAAGCAAATATAGCCGTTAGAGATAAAGTAAAGAGATTTGAAATTCAAACCAAACCTGCAAAAGTTGTCAGTCGCGTCCCAGGCGCTCCGGAGACGTCTCCGCTTCAACGCGAGACGTCTCGGCTGTATAAATTTACTTTTCACTTGTTTGGGGTCGACTCGGCACTTTACGGGGACGACTCTGGAATTGTCGTTTGAATCCTTGTTTTTTGTTTTTCTGAGAGGGTCGTCTCTGTACTTTACGGGGACGTCTCGGCTTGTTTGCACTTTTTGCATGGGGACGACTCCGCTGCCTTGGGGACGACTCCGCTGTTATAACTCCGAAAAACATGTCTTCTGGAATTCTCTGAGAGAGTCGACTCCGCTCTTTCAGGGGACGTCTCCGCTGCCTTATCACGAAAAAGACATCCTCTGGAAAACCCTGAGAGAGCCGACTCCGCTACTCGGGGACGACTCGGAAACTGCTTTTTACTTGCGGGGACGACTCCGCGTACTGTGGGGACGGCTCGCGCATATCCTTGAAATCGCCTTTCTGCCGCCACTGAGAGAGTCGACTCCGCTACTGAGAGAGTCGACTCCGACCCTGCGAGACGCCTCGCCAGGTGCCGGGGACGTCTCCAACGTGCCAGTTCTTCCTGTTTGTGCCAGAGACGTCTCTGAGACATCCGGAGACGTCTCGGCTGTCCCTGATCTGTTTTCTTCATCTCAAAAATTCTTCAATAAATCCTTAAAAATTATGGGAACTTGCCTAGACATTTCTTAACAATATTCTTAATAAAACACATGAAATCCTCAATTAAATTGTTAAGATAAATGGAATTATACTCTAGTGTTTTGTATTCATCAAAATCCATTAGGGGATCAACAATGAGGTTCTTGAAGCTTTGTAGATGGTCCATTGAGTCTTGGGTGCCATCATAAAGCTCAAATTGGGACATTTTGAATCTTTTCAACAAGGGCTCCTCCATAATCTCCTTGTTGAAAGGAGATTTGTTTACTATTTCTAGTTCATTTGCTTGTTGCGGCATGTTTTCCCCTTAATGCTTTGATCTTATCGTTCATTTTCTCGATCGTTACGATCGAGATCAGCCTCCCTCCTAGAGACCCTGTTTGAGTACATGGGAAAGATTGACAGGATTAGAACTTGCTTTAGAAGAAGAGCTCGGATGATCAAGACTTTGGCTTCACTCAGGAGAAGAGTGATCATCGCCCTGCACTAGGTTGTTCTGGTGGTTTGACTAAGTTGGTGGGGGATTGGTGGTCTGTTGCTGTAGGTTTTGCACCGCTATAGGGAGGGATCTCACTTGCTACATGAGAAGGTTGAACTACTCGATGTTGATGGCTCTCGAATTTGATTGAGGAGGCCGAGGTCTCTGAGGGCTACAGAGGGAGCCATCCGACTCTGGCTGAT
Organism: Phoenix dactylifera; assembly: GCF_009389715.1. Lineage (NCBI taxonomy): Eukaryota > Viridiplantae > Streptophyta > Magnoliopsida > Arecales > Arecaceae > Phoenix > Phoenix dactylifera. Next base: position 241,859 of record NW_024068018.1, on the reverse strand, counting down.
GGGCACTTGGTGGTTCTTTCTGTTTAGCCTTGTGGCTTCCAAAATCTTGTTCTCATAGATGGTGCCAATGTATTATTGCTCAATCTTTGGGTTGACGAAGTGGAACACATTCGTTAGCCTCCATTGATTTGCATGACAACTATAGGTTAGAGAACCCATTGGATTGACTTCGGTTGGGCCCTCTGATGCTTAAGTCAGATGAGAATATGTGGGAGAAAAGATGATTGAGAGTAATAATGGTTGTGTGGTGGCTGCTATTGCTATTCTACTTTTCATGGAGGGATTCCAGGTCTATATGTAGCCACAATGTCTAGAATCTTTTGGAGGTCATGTTGTAATAGACTAGAATCATGCTATCATTGTACTCATCATAACCATCTTAAGAAATGATGCAGTTGCCTGGGGCATTATGGTAGTCTTGAATTGTTGGCATGATACAACGAGCGCATTTTCATATAAAGTATGGGTCGCCACCCCAAGGTGACAGGGCTCGATCGGTTGGGGATAGACTCCAAGCTACATAGGCGGTTGTTTGAGCTGCAGGGTTTTTGGATCAGATAAAATTTAACCTTGGAGGTCAGTTGCTTCTAGTTTGCTCATCCCTGCTCTTAGATTGATTGTGATCGACATGGCTTGACAGTGCAGAGCGCCATGTTAGTCCTTGAGTAGATAAAATCCAGACAAATCCAATCATGCTATATTATTAGGCTCATTTTCCATCATATCATAACCCATCACTATGAATCTTGTAATTGCAGTATTTTATATAGAATCTATGTGATCAAATAATCTTTATAACGTCAACTCCTCACACTTAGCAATCCATACAAATCACTACCCTTATATAAGTGAAGCAACAAAACATCTCACATCCTTCATTCCTTTAGAAGTTTTTAGATAAATAATAATCCACCTTTCCATATTGAGTCTTAATTATGCTTCCTAGATGTACCAAACTAGCAATTCTAGTTATTCATCCTCCAACTGCACCTTAGAACCTCCATATAGTTCAATTCAGCACCTTATTTGCCATGATGTGCTAGCTAATATAGTCGTAACAATATTAACTCTTTATCATAAAAAAAAATATTAATGCAATGTGAGCATATCAAACTATGAGTTAGAAGCTTGTTTACGAATAATAGTAATGTTTGTGCATGTTGAACCATTAAAACCACTAACTATGAAGTGAAGTTTCAAAATTCCATCACACTAATTTATTTGCCATCGTATGCTACACATCTTCATCTATTTTCCTTTGTTTGATGAAGAAACCATTGCCATTACACTAAATGATCTAAGAGGATCCTCAGACTCAATGTGGATCACTTTCACTACTATGAGTATGGTTGGATAGGCATCCAGAAGGAAGATTCGCCATATTGGAAAGCTAAGTTGTAGGCTAAATCTCAAAGGCTCTAATTTGGTCATAAGACATCCTATTAGGATGATCTTTTTTTTCTAAATCGAGCAGTTTTTTAAGATTTACAATGTGACACCCCACCCTTTAGGAGGCAGTGCCTCTAACCATCCGAGCCCAGATTCCATCATTTGGATCTTGAAATAGGCCGATCAACTGAGAGTTTTCTTTTCGACTAATATCTTGGCTAGACATATCTCTCCATTTGAGAAGAATCAGGGTGGAGAGATAGAATGTAAATTTGATTTAGAAGTCGAGATGTACTTTCTAAGAATTTAACTTTTTCGAGTTTATTTCTACTAGTGATGTCTATTGGAAAAAAGAGTCTTAATAAATTACAGAAAAAATCTGACCTAAATTGCTCAAGGGTGAACCTCACCATTATAAATAGAGATTGTATACCTTGAGTTTTTTATCATCAATGAAAGAAAAAGAGGCCTTAAGCCTTACTTTCGCAAATCTTTCATCTTCTTTTTTTTTTTGAGAGAGATTCAGGTTGATTGGGTTGAGAAAATCATCCTTCTCCCTAATCGGATCACTAAGAATACTATAACATATGTATGATCCATCATATCCATCTATAAATTGGGAATGTACTCGAAATTTTTTTGATATGTGCAGTCATATTCCTCTTTTGCAATTTATATTCAGTGAGAACTATTGTATCTTTTGTCATGAATCCTACAACCATCGAATCACCATGTTCCATTCATGGAAACACATAATTTAGAACTTAAAGATGACTAAAAACTTTAACCACCCTTGCCTCTATGTTTCAAATTAGATCCAAGCATCTATTGAGTTCTAATTAGAGCTGGGCACCGAGGTTAGATAACCCAACAAAAAACTCAAGGCTGAGCTTGTCTTAACTGCCTCGAGCCTGAAATTGCTGCATGGGCCGAGCCTGAAAAATATATAGATTCTTAAGCCTGGCTTGACTAGCCTGAATTGTCCCAAGCCTGACAATCCTGACATGTTTGAAAAAAGAAAGTGATGGAACTCTCGTACTCCACAAATTGGCCAAATGCATGAGGGTTGGGGAGGGGCGACCCTGCAGTTTGCTAAACTAGGGAGAAGAGTTGGAGGTGGTGGTCAGCTGGGGAGGAGATAGAGAGGGAGAGGGGGCATTTGGTGGCAAATAGTTGACTTGGATGAGGTAGAGAGTGAGGAGGAAGAGGAGGCATCCAACTACGGGTGAGGTGCTAAGAGAGAGAGAAGGTAGTGTGAGTGGCCGACTTGTCGAAAGAGGAGGTGTTGGTGGCGAATGGTTGGTTGGGGAACATAGAGGGAGAAAAGAAAGAGGAGGTGGCTAGCCGTCTGGGTGATGAAGAGAGACAGAAGGATGAGGAGGTGGTGACTGAGGTGGAGTCTGTGGGGTAGCATCAAGAGGTGGGCGGAGATCTAAGGGAGAAAAAGAGCTAGGGTTAGGATGACTGCAGATAGGACTCTCCCAATTCTCCTCTTTCCAGTTTTTAATTTATTTATAAAATAGATTATCTAATATATATATTATACAAAATTGAAAACAAAATTGCATATGGTCAAGCTAGGTTTTTTTGGATTAAAAATATCAAACTTGAGTTGGAACTAATTTCAATTTGGGCTTAAATTTCTAGGCCTAACCCAGCCTCTTAGATTGAAAATCTTAGGCCAAGCCAAAACAAAAATCAGGCTTAGCTAGGAAAGGTTTGAAAAAAGCACCTAACTCCCTATTATATTCTCGCTTTACTCTAATATAAGAACAAGCATTTAAACTATATCCTTCTTTACTAAGTTCCATTTTGCCTTGACATATTTATTGGCAACTTTGAGGTAATCTTGGAAATTTTCTTGCAAAACTTTCTTTCCAATATCGTAAATCCATTGCCTCAAGCTTCACAAGGTCGGATCTTTTGCAGTGTTATTTAACCTTGTTATCATGTAAAGATCTAGAAGACATTAGGATTCTCTCTAGCAAAGTTCACCGAACCGGTACTAAGGGATATACGAATTGGTGACTAGTTTGGTAAATATACAACATGGATTCTAGCAATGCAATAGAGTTGGACCCTCATGTCGATCTGAGTGAATTAGTCTTTGAACAAAGATAAATCTTTGCCTGCTAGGTAAGAAGATAGCAAGTTACATATTATATCTCATAAGATATGAATTTCTATAACTATTAAATAAATAAATAAAAATAAAGTAGTTAATGGTGGGATTACTAATATCCTTTTCTTGTATGTGTTCATGAGAAAAGGAATTTGTCTATTTCATTATTTTTTGAGGTCTCAAAAAAAAGATGTGGGAACACATAGAAATCCTTGACTGAAAATTAACAAAAAAAAATGTAAAATATGAATACTACAAGAAAAAGATAAATTGTATGTAAATAATTACACAAAGATAGATACTAGTTACACCCTCCCACACACCATTTTATTTATTAATTTTGTTTTTCTTCCTTTAATTAACTCGAATGGAAGTTCTTTCTTGATATAGTTCTGCCTTCCTTAAAATATCACAAATAGTTTTCCTTAGGTTGAGTACTTTTTTTCAAGAAAATAAAGAATACTACGAAAATTTAAATAAGTTTGATTCTTTATCGGATCATAAAAACTGACTTTTTAAAGATATCTTCCTTCTCTTTGGGGTCGATCATCAATTGCAACGATTTGGTATATGGCTCATTGTAATAGATGTAAATAAATAATGCGCCCTCATATAGCTCGAGAAAAAAGGATTCTGAATTTCTGTATACGTATGTAATTGCAAATGGATCCATAAAATCATGACTTGGACTATGATTTGAATCTTTTTATTTCTTTCTTATAGAAAAAGGAAATCTCATTCGTACTCATAGCTCAAGTTGGGTAATTCTCACATAATTCGAAGAAAAATCCTTAGATATTTATTGAGCCGTCGCTAACCTCTTTCATTTGTCCCATCTCAAATCTATTTTTACTCCTCATTCTGATTCAATTATTTAGACAATTAAAAATAATATTTACTTATTTTGGAATCCTTTACTTTGCTCTGTGAAATATTGGGTTTAGACATTACTTTGGTTATCCTTACTCCTTTCAAAAGAGGAGCAACACACCTTTTTGTTTTTTGTTTTTTTTTCTTATACTATAAAAATAGAATATGAATGGTGGATTTCCTTGTAATACACTTTTGACCAATATAGTTTTACTAATTCTAAAAAAAATTTATTTTTGATTTTTTTACCATACAACTGAGGTATATTGAACCCGAGAGAGGGAGATAGGGTAGAGAAGGTGAAGGAGAGGGAGGGAGAGAAAGAGATGGAGAGACGGGGGAGAGAGGGTGAAGGAGATGGGGATAGGGAAATCAAGAGATCAAAAGATTGTGAGGGATGGAGGGGGAGAGAGAGAGGGAGAAGAAGAGGGTAAGAGAGGACTGAAGAGATTAGGAGATCGGAAGAGATGGAGATAGGGGGGAGAGAGGAGTACCTAGTCACTAAACCCTAACACTAGCCATTAGGCATTGATCATTATTGCAAAGAGATTAAAAATTGATAGATTAGAAGATCGAGAGAGTGATAGAGGGGGAGTGAGAGGGAGAGGGGGAGGGGATCGAAAGAAAGGGAGAAAGTTAGAAGAATCGAGAGAGAGGAAGAGGGATGAAAGATTTTTTATATATAAAAAACTTGTTTTCTGAACTGACCAGTTGAATCATCCTGATAACCGTTCATTCCAGTTCGCTATGTCCCAAATTACCCAGTTTAGGATGGTTCGGTGGTCACTGCTCCCTAATGTTGCTTACCCTCTATTTCTATTTCTTTAGGAAACATGGATGCACCAAATCACATGGTAGGTTTGTATTGGCCTAGCTTAATTCGTTCAATTTAGCCTGGTTCACTAACCTCCATCTATTTCTTCTCTAGGTCCTCATTTTCCCTTTCTCTCCATTTCAAAAAGTTCCTAATGCATCCAATTAGACTTAGAATTGTCCAATTTGATCAAAATTTTAAGGCCTAGTCCATCTAGACTGGCTTGGATCAATCGACTGGCTAAGCTGCAGACCAGATATATGCTCCGCATGTAATGAGGCTGCAGTAGACTCTTGATGGGAGACTACTTTGTTCCACGACTCTCGATGAGATTTGGAGATCATGAGCAAATAGAGGCTAGGAACACTAGCCCTCTGCCTTTTATTTGTACACACCCTAGCCCACCTTGATTCTCATTGCCAAGAACCATCTCTTCCCACTCTCTTCCACTTATGTTTCATCACCCCTTTTCACTATTCCATCGCCATGACCTCACTGAAGACAAGGTAATTGACATCTGTACCCACTAATTTCCTCCTCCCTCTACTATTTCATTTATAGATCATAGTTATCAACCAAGATTACAATGAAAAAGTTGTCAATTCCCACCGCCAAGCATCCCTTGTTCTGCTTCTACTTCCCTTCTTTTCTCTCTTTTCGTCTATTGTCACCACCATTGTACATTGCTGCATCTTCCGGATGCTCCTCCTTGGTGCTTTATGGTTGCATGGCGGGGCCTCGGCTAATGGTGAACGATCTTTGCAAGATCAGAGCTTTGGTCCCCGATTTTGACCATGTTGATGGTCTTATTATTTCTCCTTTCATCCTAACTGCTAGCCACCCATTGTTTTTATTGTCATTGCAACAGTCACTTGAAGCCTGACTTCCTCCAAAGCCACCACCACTAGCGCTAGCCTTCCTCCACCCTAGTTTAAAAACAAGGTCATCCTCCCTAGTTCCATTTCATCTTCTCTCTTTATTCTTCTCTCTTTCTCTCTTTTTCTCTCTTTTCTCTCTCTTCCTTATTCATTCTCTTTCTCTCTCTATGTACTGAGTGGACCCTAGTTGAGGGTTCCTTTCCCTGTATTGTCCTTGTGGGTTTCCATAGTCGACCAAAGTAGAGGGTCCTGAATTGACCTAGCAATAGTCCATTTGTGTTGCTTTCCACCCTAGCCATTAATTTGCTCAGATTGGATTGCTATTCCTAAATCTAGCAAGCTGTTACCTATTTTTGACCAACCTGAGCTACCAAAAACTATTACCCGATCAACCATGTCCTTCTCTACCTCCCTCTCTCATATTTTTTGTCATTGATCTTTACAATTTTTACTAACTATTGGTTTCAATTATGTGAGGGTGCAATTGATCAGGCAAGAAGACGTTGAGTAAGAAGTTTTATATTCTAGTCCTTAAATTGACGTAAAACCATAACCCTTTATTTATTTAATTTTTAATTAAAGAAAATAGAAAATTTAAGAATTAAGAAAAATTTGGATATTAAAACTCCAAAATTAGAAAATTAGTGATAAATAGATAATGGTAATTACTAATGGTTGATCAAGGACAAGGGAGTTTTATGTTAATTTTAAATTCATTGGACATATTAAGTGTAGATTAGTAGACATTGCAGTTGAGTGGTTGTTGATAAAGGTAAGGATCTATATACACAATCACCTATATATATATATATGTATATATATATAGAGAGAGAGAGAGAGAGCTGGACTTGTCTATACTCGAATAAATCTCCACTCAGAACCTATCAGGTCTGCATTAGACAATGGAGGTCCCAAATTGATGACCCGAGCTGATAGATGTGATCTACTACCTCTAAACTACTTACACTAAAAAATTATATGATTTAAAGACTCCTAGCCTGTGCATCAAGAGATCCAAAAAATATATATATTATTACTATTTAGATTGTCTACTTTTTGATCACTTGAAACATAAGCTAGGGATATCTATGTCATAATTTTTGGTATGTAAGTAGTTTAGAGATAGTAGATTATATCCAATAGCTTAGATTGTTGATTCAATCAAGATCTGATTGGATTTGAATGGAGATCCACTCAAGTGTAGCCAAGTATATCTCTCTATATATACATATACTATATACATACACATATACATACATACACACACACATGTATCTGTATGTATGTATGTATTTATGTATGTATCATATATCAATGATTTTCAGTTTGCATGGGATGTGATTATCGTTCACCGTATGATCTCACGTATGAATATATAAATATATGTTTCTTTGTTGTATACATGTATCAGATATCAATGATTTTGGTTACTTAGAAAATGATACTAGCTCTTTATAGATTTGGTGAGAAATGTAGTATGATATTATATTTCATTTGGCAAGAATATAATTGAATAACTTGATGGTTGATAAAGAGGTATTTTGACTAACCTCCTCATGTGGAGATCCACCAGGGACTTATGCATAGTTATTATGGAAGACAGCCAAGGGTTTACACACGAGTATTATGGATAGCCTGCAGACTTACATGTGGGTATTATGGAGCGCTGCCATGTGGGTGTTAAAGATTGCCATTCACGGGCATCAGTATGGTTAGTCCAAAACCACAAAGTTAGCAGTTGTTTGATTTGGATCATGTTAACAAGAAAGGAGAGATAAGCTATTTGAAACCATTGTTGGATAGAAAGTTATTTTTTTATAATATATGATGCATCACTTTTGAATAGAACAATTATTTAATGACATATGATGCCTATTTATGTATCCCGGTTTACTTGAGCAGTGTTGGATATTGATTATTTACTATTCTCAATCTTTAAATTATTTATGTTGGTGTGCATGTGAGAGGCCTTCATATTGAGCCATTAAGTAACATTACATTTTTTTTCGAGTCGCAACATGCTTAATACATGCCTATATTTTCAAATTGTTAGTTAGAGAATGAATAGTTAGAATGTTAGCTAATACCAGTCACATAACTGAAAATTAAGTTGGCCCAGCTGCCCCTGCCCCTCCACCGAGTCGACCAGGCCCGCAAGTGGGTCAAAGGCCAAGCCAACTCGGCTTCTTCCCTGCAATGACTCAGATTCGGACTCGAAGTCGCCGCCCTCTCCAGCTGATGAATCCTTCGGTGAAGAATGTCGGCGAGCCACCTTTGTCGGCTTCTGCCAGCCATCCGAGTCCAGTGGAAACTCGAGTGAGCTCAGTTGAGCCACCAAGAAAAGTGGTCGTGACAAAGATGACTCAGGCATGAAATCGGTCATCTTTCTTGGCCGCGGCGGCCGGATCCATGTCGCTGCCAACGAAGGGCCAAAGATCGGCTCTCGAGCTGTTGGAAAATCGTGCATGCCGCAAAAAAATAAAACCGCAGTGTAAGACGCATGCATGGTTCGTTCATCGTATGAATATATTTTAAAATCGTTCGTAGATAGATTAAGATTAAATACTTTAGAAGAAAAGATTTGATCTTCATCTTGTGCAGGTAGATGTTTACCACAATCTGATGATCGTGGTAATATTGAAAGGTTTGCTTGAAGCTGCACACGTGTCTGGCCTCCACGGGTATCCACACGAGGAAGAGGACCAATCCAAACGTTTGAATCTCTTTAGGATGCTAGCTCTCTTGCAGAAATTGTTTTTGATGACTGAAATCCTCTCTTCTTTCAATCAACTCTTGATTGCCTTTTGAGAGGAAGAAGGACTAGAGAGGGAGGAAGAAGAACCACCCCTTGCTGCCATTCTCTTGCTTGCGGTGGAAGAAGGAAGAGCAGAAAGGGAGGCCGCCACACCAAAGGTTGGAATCAAGAGAGGGCTGTCGGCCCCTCTTCTCTTCCTTTTATACTTGGCGTGGACTCCTCCTAAAAATAAGGAGAAGCCATGCCTCAAACCTCTTTTCAACCCTAGGCGTGGCCCTTCCTAAAAATTAGGAAGAGCCACATGCCTAAAGAAGAAAAATAAGGAGGGGAACACGCCCCTCCTCTTTGGTGGTGAATCCTTCTCTTTAAGGAGGATTCATGTGGCCTATCCCATAAGAGTCCTAATCTAACTAAGACTCTATTAGATCATGACTTAAATTTGGACATTAGGAGTCCTACTTCAAGTAGGACTCTAATAATTTGCAGTCCTAATCTAATTAGAACTCTAGGAGTCCTACTCCAAGTAGGACTCTTGAACTTTATCTAATAAGATTAAGCCCAATTTAATTAAGTCCAATTGATTGAATCAAATTGCAATCCAATTACAATTATTCTTTCTTCAACTCACTAACTCTTAGTGGGTTAAACCAATTATCAATCAAATTAATAATTATTATTTATTGTGATTCCAAATCACAATCCAACCATCTGATCGGTCAATACCTCTAATGTGTGTGGCCCTATAGGTTCTATTTTATCTAGTAGTGAGATATATTGTAATCCCTATTATAATATCGTTGAAAACTTCTTTCAATGGGTTGGAACAATTTCAACTCACTTCACCAAGGTTCATTGACCATCAAGATAATCCCTGTAAGTCTCACCATCCACTAGTGACACCTTGCAGTATGTGGTGGCAACCCAGCAGAATGGAGTGAATGAACCTCTGGGTGCAGTTATCGTATGATACAGTCCTACTATCATGGATCCTAACAAGATGAGGGTCATGGACGTTTGGCTTCGGAGTTCCCTCGCTAGACGCGGATGAGATGCCACGAAGACTTGGGATGCTTCATGGACTGTTGGGAAGACATTGACGTTGGGAAGTTGCTGGGATGGTTTGATTTTGAAAGCTTTGTTCCGAAACAGAGGAAGTGGGATGGATGATCCGATTGCATGTGCTGGGAGGTCACGGACAGTTGGATTTGTGGATGGCTTTTGGGAAGTTAGATGCATGGAACGAGCGAACGAGATCGCTTCTGGACTTTTCATATAGGTGTGGAATACGCGGGGGCGACATGGATGAGCTAGGATCTCCATGATGCGGGAACTTATGCTGGCTGAAACAGCTGGACGCAGTGATATGGATTGCATGCGGATGACGGGCAACGTGAGGCTCAGATGAGATGCTAGAGATTTGTTGAGCTCGGGCTGCCAGGCATTGGGCTCAAACCCAGCGTTATTGGGTCTTTTGAATTACTTGCACTCAAACATAAATAAAATATTAATTAATCAATTTTATTAACAAAGATTAGCTATAATACTAATTAAGATGGTATGAAAATTTTACTTTTGCGCTCTCATCACACCCCCCAACTAGCTTATTGCTAGTCTCTAGCAATTTAGTGTGAAAATGATAAAATGAGGGTGCAAAAGTATTGTTTATTTTTATTAATATATATCAATATGCATGAATTAAAATAAATACTCACTTTCGCAGAGCATTACGATTGCACTTAGCACGTGCAACAAGCCGTTAAATTCCTAGGTTATCCTAGTGGACGAGTGTTGTCTCGTGAGGATTTGCAGTGATGTTACCTACAAACATCATTTTTTAGTTAAAAGATACTTTAAAACATAGCAACTCTTAAGGCAAATATAAATGTGACGTCTCAGAATACCTATACCTCTACCACAATTGGGTACCGCTTAAGTTCTAGGTGCACTACTCAAATTCACAAGTATTAACTACCATTTGTTAGAACCCGACCCACTAAATTTTCCAAATATCACATGTTATTTGTCCAGAATGGTTTGCATATAAAAATGAAACTATCAATCCCAACTAGACATCCTAGGTACACAGAGTTCTAAAATAATGGAGTCAAACCAGTCATCCATATGTCACTTGGTTTTAGTTTAACTAACCCACTCAATTTTTTTTTTTTCCACAGTGACTACAACAGTCTAACTCCATTAGGCTCTAGTAAGGTCCATGTAATGAGCTTTGGGTCAATGACTCTTGATCCAGTTGGCTCAAAGCATTAGGTGAAATACCCCTCGAACTTAATTACTCGAACCAAACTACGCCACGAGACCAGACTAGTCACTTATTTCAATCATTTTCACCTTTTTACGCGAACACTCGCTGCTTTGTAGGCTAGAGGCCCGGTTACTTAGTGAAGACAAACTGTATTATTTCTCTCTTTTTTTTTTTACATTGAATGTATTGTGACTATAGGTCAACCAAGGTCAGAACATAAAGCATCCAGGTGATCTAGCCAGGAATTTCAAACTCTATCTTTATGTGAAAACCAAAGCATGAACTTTAGGTTAAGGACACTCGTACTTCTCTTGTGAATAAGGTCAACAAACATATAGGCAACACAAGTGAACTCCTGAGGCTTTCCTATTGTCATTGAATACTTGTGTCGGGATCTAATAATAGGTCTCTAATAAGTCATATTGTGCTCCTTGCCTTAATAGCTACACATGTTTATTTGCTTAGAAAAGTTAAAGTGGTAATTAAATGCAACAAAATATATGTTTGTTATTATTATTATAACTATTATTATATATATATAATTATATATATATATATATTTTCAAATATATGACAATTGGTATAATATATAGAAAAAATATAGTAATCTCTCCCCCCAACTTAAATTCAACATTGTCCCCAATGTTGCAACATGAATGCATGAAATATGGCATTAATGATTGTATGAAGGATAATAAGGCTGAAGGTTAAAATTTACCTGATAGAATGTCTGCACACTGTTGTTGCTCACCAATTGTCATATCAACAGAAAATGAAAGAATGACAAATTATGATACAAACAGAGGATCTCTAGCAGATATAGAGATCAATCCTGATAAACAGGATCTCCCAGATTGGTCGATTCAATCTCTGGGGTAAAGTTGTCCAAAAATAACTTCAAACGTTGGCCATTTACTTTAAAAATATTACCGGTATTTGGATTTTCTATCTCAACGGTTCCATATGGATAAACAGTTTTAACTATAAACGGGCCGGTCCACCTAGATCTCAATTTTTCTGGAAATAAATGAAGTCTTGAATTATACAATAGAACTTTCTGGGAAGGCTCAAATATTTTTCTTATAATATTTCTATCATGAAAGACTTTCATTTTGTTCTTATAAATTTGAGCATTCTCATATGCTTCATTCCTGATTTTCTCTAGTTCATTAAGTTGAAGTTTGCGTAGTGAACTAGCCTTATCCATATCAAAATTAAATCTCTTAATAGCCCAATAGGCCCTATGGTCCAATTCCACAGGCAAGTGACAAGGTTTGCCAAAAATAAGACGTTACAGAGACATACCAATCAGGCTTTTAAAAGCAGTACGATAAGCGCAGAGTGCATCAGTTAAACGCAAAGACTAGTCTTTGCGATTTGGGTTAACTATTTTTTTCCAGAATATTCTTAATTGATCGATTGGATACTTCAACTTGTCCACTTGTTTGTGGATGATAAGGGGTGGCGACTTTATGGGTGATCCCATATTTTCGCATTAAGGCCTCAAAAGGCTTATTACAGAAGTGTGAACCCCCATCACTGATAATGGCTCGAGGTGTTCCAAATCTAGAAAGAATATTTTCTTTTAAAAATTTTAAAATAGTTTTATGGTCATTATTTTTGCAAGGAATTGCCTCAATCCATTTGGAGATATAATCTACAGCTACTAAAATTTACAAATTTCCGAATGAAGGAGGAAATGGACCCATAAAATCTATTCCCAACAATCAAATATTTCGATAATTAAAATTGGGTTGAGGGGCATCATATTCCTGCAAGTTATCCCACCTAACTTTTGACAATGCTCGCAAGCTTTGCAAAAGTTATGGAAATCTTTGAACAAGGTGGGCCAATAGAAACCGCACTATAAAATTTTTGCAGCCATTTTCTTAGTAAAAAAATGACCACCGCAAGCTTCAGAATGACAAAAGAAAATGACACTAATAAATTCGTCATTAGGTACACATCTCCTAATAATTTGGTCTGGGCAGTAGTTGAAAAGATAAGGATCATCCCAGAAGAAATTTTTTATTTCATTCAAAAATTTTCTTTTGTCCTGTTTATTCCAATGAATCGGAAGTTCACCCGTGACAAGAAAATTTGCAATGTCTGCAAACCAGGGTGACGACGTGATCTCAAAGAGTTGCTCATCAGGAAAAGTGTCTCTTATGGGTGAATTGTCTATGGAATCTAGAAGAATGAGACGGGACAAGTGATCAGCTACTACATTCTCTACCCCCTTTTTATCTCTTATTTCTAGAAAAAATTCCTGGAGTAAAAGGATCCACTTAAGCAACCGCGCCTTAGCATCCTTTTTTGAAAGAAGGTACTTAAGGGCAGCGTGGTCAGTGTAGATAATGATTTTGGATCCAATCAAGTAAGACCTAAATTTGTCTAGTGCAAATACTACGGCGAGTAGTTCCTTTTCTGTAGTGGTGTAATTCATTTGTGCACTATTTAAAGTCTTACTTGCATAGTAGATAACATAAGGCTTCCTTTCTTTTCTTTGCCCTAGAACTACCCCAATTGCATACTCACTAGCATCACACATAATTTCAAAAGGAAGCGACCAGTCGGGTGGTTGCATGATGGGAGCAGAGGTCAGCAAGCTTTTAAGTTTATTAAAAGCTTTTTGACATTCTTCAGACCATGCAAATTGGGTTTCCTTTTGAAGGAGATTACATAAGGGTTTAGATATTGAGCTAAAATCTTTAATGAATCTCCTATAAAATCCTGCATGACCCAAAAATGAGTGTATATCTTTGATAGTTTTTGGGTTGGGTAAGTTAGCAATTAAGTCAATTTTAGCCTTCTCTACTTCAATCCCTTCAGATGAAATGACATGCCCGAGAACAATTCCCCTAGTTACTGAGAAATGGCACTTTTCCCAATTTAAGATTAGATTCTTCTCCTCACACAGAATTAAGACTAGCCTTAAATGGTCTACATAGTTTTCAAAAGAAGAGCCGAAAATCGAAAAATCATACATAAAGACTTCCAAAAAGCGCTCAACCATGTCAGAAAAAATACTGAGCATGCATCTTTGGAAGGTTGCAGGAGCATTACATAATCCAAATGGCATTCTCTTGTAAACAAAAGTGCCAAAAGGACATGTAAAAATGGTATTTTTCGGATCTTCAAGATCAATTGCAATTTGGTTGTAACCGGAATAGCCATCTTGGAAGCAATAAAATTTATGACCTGCCAACCTTTCTAAGATTTGATCAATAAAAGGTAGAGAAAAGTGATCCTTCCTGGTGACAGAATTAAGTTTTCTATAGTCAATGCATACATGCCAACTAGTGGGGACCCTAGTTGGAACTAATTCATTGTTGGCATTTTTGACTACAGTAACATCAGATTTTTTTGGGACCACTTGGGTTGGACTTACACCCATTTACTATCTGAGATTGGGTAGATCATTCCCGCATCCAGAAGTTTCAGAACTTCTGTCCTAACCACATCCTTCATGTTTGGGTTCCATCGATGTTGAGGTTGACAAGAAGGTTTGGCATCAGTTTCTAGGTGGATTCTATGAGTGAAAATTAAGGGACTAATTTTCTTGATATCAGCAATTATCCACCCTATTGCTCCCTTATGTTCCTTGAGAATTTCTAACAATTTTAATTCTTGACTTTGTTCGAGTTGGGATGATATGATCTCTGGAAAAGTCTCCTATTGACCAAGGTATGCATACTTGAGCTCAGATGGCAAAGGTTTTAGCTCAAGTTTAGGTGCTTGAACACTAGATGGTAAAGGACTATTGTTGCGTGGGGGCAATTCTTCGAAACGAGATTTTCACCTATCCGTATCCAACAAAGGAGCTGAATCTAAAATGGCACTGATTTCTCTAAAGTTTTTGTTTATCTCTGTATTTCCGAAATGAGTTAGGCATATCTCTAAAAGATCAGAAGAAAGAGATGGGACAAGAGCATCTTCTATAATGGAGTCGATCAGATTAACTCCATGAATTTCATCATTTTTATTATCATTATCAGGTTGTTTGCATATGTTAAGTATATTAAAATCTATAGTCATATTTCCGAATGACATTTTCATTATTCTATTTCGACAGTGGATCAAAGCATTGGAAGTAGCTAGAAATAGGCGGCCTAAGATGATAGGTATTGGAGTGGTACAATTCATGATAGGCTGGGTATCTAATACTATGAAGTCGACTGAAAAATAGAATTTATCAATTTGTACAAGTACATCCTCGACTACTCCTCTTGGTATCTTTATAGATCGATCGGCAAGTTGGAGAGTAACCTTGGTGGGTTTTAGTTCACCAAGTCCTAATTGTTCATAAACTGAAAAGGGTAGTAAGTTAAACTTGCACCTAAATCCAGAAGGGCTCGTTGTATCCTGAAGTTTCCTATGATACAAGATATGGTAGGACAACCAGGATCTTTATACTTAGGTGGGATGCGGTGTTTGAGAATAGCACTCACCTGTTCAGTTAGAAAAGCTTTCTTTTGTACGTAATGCTTTCGCTTTATGGTACAAAGATTTTTTAAAAATTTAGCATAAAATGGGATCTGCTTAATGGCATCTAATAAAGGAATGTTAATGTTTACTTGTTTAAAGATTTCCAGAATTTCTTGGTTAGGTATTCCCTTTTTAGCTGCAAGCAAGCGCTGAGAAAATGGAGCAACTATCTTGTGATGGGGTATTGGATCATCTTGTTCATTATCATCTTCATCCTTCTTTTCAATAGATATTTCTGGTTTATCCTCCTTCGTCGGAATTTCTTTGTTAATTATTTTTTCGCTACGAAGGGTTGTGACAGACTTAACTTGTTCAAATTTTGGTTGGGATGAACTTGCTTCATGGACCTCATGTTGACCCTTTGGGTTAGATTGAAGTTGGGCTGGAAATGTCCCTTTTTTCCTAACATTGAGTTGAGCCTCAATCCTACCTACAGAATTTTTAAGTTCTTGGAGTGATTGCATTGTATTCTGATTTATTTGAGTCTGCCCTTGCATGAAGGTTTACAAAGCATCTTCAAGGGATTTCCTATGTGGTGGCACATAAGGAGTAGGAACAGAATTTTCTTGAGATTCATTGGCAGTGGGTCCATGTCTCCAACTAAAGTTAGGATGGTTTCGCCAATTAGGATTATATGTTTTTGAAAATGGTCTTTTATAAGTATTGGTGAAATTTGCTTGATCATGCAACACTTCTTGAAAAGCAGGACTGTGAATAGCCGAAGTACTATATGTCAAAGGACCAGTCATACTACTGCAACATCAAATAAGTCACTGACGAGTGGATTGACATCCAAGTGACTTCTTGCTTTGGTCACGCTCAATATCCTTGTTCTCTAATAAGCACCTGCACTATCACTCCAGTGTCCCTACACTGTGGACTCGAGACTCGTCCATCCATAAAGATAGTGATCTGTGCACTAATCTCATCGGATCAATCACCATCCTCATGATGATTCATCAACCAGGAGCTTTTAGGAATTAATCACCAATGACACATGGCTCAAATTTTCAACTCTTGAGAATATGTATCATCATCTTATTAATTTCTTGGACAATTCATAGACACATACACAATATGAATGAAAATGATGCCCATTATTATTAAATAATAATAAAAGTGAAGTACAAAACTATATTTCAGAATAAATTATGTGTTAGCCAGATTGGCTTCTAGAGCATACATTTAACAATCTCCCACTTGCACTAAAGCCAATCAGCCATATATATAAGCCTCATCTTTTTAAGGTGGGCTTCAGTCTGCTACTGGCTAAGCTGCTTAGTGAATGGGTCTGCCCTATTGTCCGTGGAGTCTACTCTCTGCATCATGATATATTTCTTCTCAAAGTAGTCGCGTAGGAGGTGAAAGCGTCGCTCTATGTGCTTGAACTTCTGATGAGACCTAAGTTCCTTAGCAAGAGCTATGGCGCCATTATTATTGCAGTAGAGTGTTATGGCATCTGATGACATTACATTTAACTATGCAATAAGCTTCTTGAACCAGAAGACTTCCTTTGCAGCTTCAGAGACGGTGATATACTCAGCTTCCATAGTAGAATCAGCAATGATCGGTTGTTTGGAACTCTTTCAATTTACCGAACCACCATTGCGTAAGAACACATATTCTGATGTAGACTTTGTATTATCTGTTGCTGGAAATTGGACCCGGGGGCCGCCGCGAAGCCAGGGGAAGGAGGGGCTTCCGCCGCAGGGGCGGCGATCGACGGCGCGCCGACTGGTGGCGTCCTCCTGGAGGGGCAGAGCTCCGCCGCTGGAAGGGTGGTCGACGGTGCGCCGGCTGGTGGCGTGCTCCTGGAGGGGCAGAGCTCCGCCGCTGGAAGGGTGGTCGACGGTGCGCCGGCTGGTGGCGTCCTCGTGGAGGGGCAGAGCTCCGCCGCTGGAAGGGTGGTCGACGGTGCGCCGGCTGGTGGCGTCCTCCACTGTGGGGTGCGAGTCCTGCAGGAAGAACCGGAGGCCGGGCTCCCCGGCGCCGGCCCTCCGATGCCTAAGTCAGAGGGGGCGAATATGTGGAGAGAGCGGGGAAGAGAGTATGTGGAGAAGACAGAGAGAATATTTGGATTAAATGAAGAGGATCAGTTTCCTCAATTGTCTGTGTTGTTTACTTCTTTCCATCCGGTCTGGGAGGGTTCTCCCCGGCTTCGGGTTTTTCCTCCCGTTTTGGTCCCCCTTTCCTCTTCCCCCCAGGTTCCCTTTTATAGGAGGATTCGGTTACCTGGGAGGTGACAGTAGGTTTGTCCCGTTCTGTAATAATTGGGCACGATTTGGCCCATTAATGGCGTGATGGAGAACGGGACCGGATCAGACCGGAATCAGGGAGTTGTCATGGTCGATCGGACCTGTTGAAGTGGTTGAACCGCCGGCCGTGGTGGGCCTGGGGTCCGTGGATGGTAAGTGCATTTATTACCGAATGAACCGGCGGTCAGGGAGAGCCATACGCTCTGATGGTTCAGTGATCCGGAGATCGTCTTGGGCCGTGTTCATTAAATGACTGAGTGTATCGGAGACTTGAGGGAGCCTCGTGCATTAATGGCAGGTCGTGCTGAATACCTGCGGAGATCTTATGCCTTGATGGCTTGAAGATAGCGGCAGGTTATAGTAGAGTTGTCAGGTCCCTTAGAGGGTCAAGCGAGAGTTGAATTATTTGGTAAAGGCATCGGCTCGGCAAGGGTGCCGAGCCGAGCTGGTCGCCCAATGGGGCACCCTGTGGCGGGGTTGCTTGAGTACTCCTGGTCGGCGCCTTCTGGGCGAGCACCTCCTAGCCGAGCGCCTCTACTTGGCGCTGTCTCTGGTCAGCGCTTTCTACTTGAGCGCTTCTTTGGTCGGCGCCCACTGGTCGGCTCTTTCTAGCCGAGCATCCCTACTTGGTTATTTCGGTTGGGCGCCTCTTGGCGCTTTCTCTGGTCGGCGCTCTTTGGCCGAGCGCTTCTTTGGTCGGCGCCCGCTGGTCGGCTCTTTCTAGCCGAGCATCCCTACTTGGTTATTTCGGTTGGGCTCCCTAGCCGAGCGCCTCCGTGGCGATGACTTGGGGTTTTTCCCCCAACACTACCCCCCGACTTCCGAGTTCCAGTTGGCTACCAGCTGGAGCGCGGGAAGTAGCTTTAGTTGGGGCATTACGGATTCCGAAAATTTTAATTTGTCGCGTGTTTTGAATTATTGAGTGCTTCGAGATGCCTTTAATAGGCGGCGTCTCTCCTTACCCGAGGAGTCTCATTATTAGGACACTTCTTGCGAAGCGTCCTCGCGTCGTGGGCTCATGATGGGGCCGCACGATCCGATGGGGCGTTTCGGCGTCCGAAGCGCTAACCCTAATTAGATGCGTCGCTTTGTCTTTTGGACCGACACGCGTCGCCATCTAAACCGGATGCAGCATTTTTCTCGCTGATCCGGGCCGTTGGGGAGGTCTATTTAAACTCTCCCCTGGCCCTCTATCCTCTTTCTATTGCCTTCTGCTTCCAGCTTTTTATTCTTCCAGTTTTTCTCAGACCGAAGTTCCTTTTCTCCGGCGTCTTTCCCAGGTTCCCCTCCTCTTTTGATTTCTTTTTCTCTTGCAATGGGTTCTGTCCCTAGCGAAGTTGAGTCCACCATGAGTGTCCTGGAGGTCGAGATGACCGAAGAGTGGTTCTTCCCTCTTCACGGGTTTCGTTTGGAGCCCGCCAGGCGGAGGGATCGGATAACCGATCCTCCGGTAGGCCGGATCGGAGTGCATCTGGAGTCGCTCTGGGCCGGCCTCCGATTTCCTCTTCACGGCTTTGTGAATGAGCTGCTAACGACGTGCCAGTTGGTCCCGGCGCAGCTTACTCCGAACGCCTGGAGGACGGTGGTCGGTTTTCTGTCCCTGTGTTTACTGCAGGGGATTCCGACCTCTGTCAACGTCTTCCGGCGACTTTTTATCTTTAAGTCGAATCCGGGAGACGGAGAGTGGCTATACATCGCCCTTCGGGTGGGTCGGCCACTTTTTCATGGCGCCTCCTCATCCATTCATGGCTGGAAGGAGAAATTCTTCTTCCTTGGTTCTGCACAGTCCTGGGGGTTTGACCCCAGGTGGGGACCGGCTCAGCTCAAGGCCATCAACAAACCCCCCAGACTTTCTCAGCGTGAGCAGGGGATCTTCGTCGCCGTCCGCAGCCTCGGGAACGGCATCTTACTGAACGGCCTCATATGTGAGGACGCTTTGGTAAACGTGGGCTTGAGCTCGGCGCGTCCCCATGGTAAGGGTAATTTCAAGGTGTATTTATTTCCTTACTGTTCTAATGTTCTAATCCTTTTTGCCTTTGCAGATATCGCAAAGATGGTGACGAAAAGTGAAGTCCTCTATGCCCGCTTCCAAAAGAGGGCAGCCGAGCTCTCGGGCGAGCCGACCGAGCCGAGAAAAAAGCAAAAGGTCTCGGCGACCTCCAAGGCCCCAGCGACAGCAGTGACCGAGGAGGGTCCTTCCCGGCCCGCTCACTCCGAGGCGGGTCCTTCTCGCCCCGCTCGCTCCGAGGCTGGTCGGAGGGAGGGCGCGGATTCCGGGGGCTCGGGCTCCAGAGGAGCCTCGATGGCGCCCCTATGTCCGGCGCCCTTGGCGCAGATTCCTGGTCGGCAGGACGCTCCAGTTGCCGACCAGGGGAGGAGTTCAGCGGGTCCCGTGCTTGCACGCCCCGCTATAGTTGTGCGGCGGTCAGACCGGCCGCTCGTCCGACCCCAGCCCCCTAGCTCCGAACCGGGGAGCAGTCAGGGAGCCTCGGGGTCGGCTCTACCTAGGCCAGCCGACGCTGGCCTTCCGGGCCCATCGGGCTCGGAAGGACGGGTGCCCCTTGCACCCACCTGGTCGGTGTTCGAGGATGATTCAGCCCTCGAGAACCCTCGAGTAGCGCTGGAGATATTCCGGGTCGCGCTGCTCCCAGCCGACCGGGCAATGATACGATCCATGAGCTATAATGCTTTTATGGACTATACCCGCTGCAACGCCGTCCGGGTAAGTAAAATTTCCCACCCGTGTAATCTGCATAGATTTTTTATTTGTGGTGTCTTATGTTTTCTTTTTCGTCTCTTTTACAGCATTTGTACGAGACGGAGATGCTGATGCACCTTGTTCAAGAATACCGGGAGAAGGCCCGGAGGTGCCAGCACGGGTACGACGAGGCCCAGACGAGGTACACGGCCGCCGAGGCGAAGTACTAGGCCTCCGAAGCGAAGTACCAGGCCTCTGAGGCCGAACGACAGGTGCTCCAAGAAAAGGTCGGAGCATCTGAGGGAAGGATTCGAGCTCTTACCGCCGAGCTCGATGAGGAAAAGGGCGCGCATGCGTTGGCGAGGTCCGAGCTGCGCGCCGCTGAGGCTCGATTGGCCGAAGTCGAGCAAGCGCTGGCCTCCCGCGAGCAGGAGGTGGAGAATGCCCGCCTCCGACATTCGGAGCTTGAGCGGGGAATAAAAACCCTCGAGAAGAAGGCCACCTACCACGAGGCTCGGGAGCTCGAGGCTCGGGAGCAAGCTCAGAGCGCGGTGGCGCTCTTTCGCGAATCGGCGGAGTTCCGCGACCTCCTAGAAGAGGAGGGCGTGAACGGGCTAATCCAAGGCTTCCGGGACTTCCGTAACCAGTTGCGGCGGCTTCTCCCGGATTTTGATGTGAACCTGCTCCAACCGGGAGCAGGGATCGAAAGGCCGGATGCGGAGGCAGAGACTCCGGAGGCCGAGGCGACCGAAGCCGCCCCCGAGGCTACTCCCATTGCTGCCGAGGCCGAGGAGGTCCCGACTGCTGAGCCCGCCGCTCCCGACACTGCCGAAGCCGAAGTGGTCGGGAGCGGGCCTTAGTGAAATTTTTGTTTCGTTTTGTAAAGTCGGGATGGCCTCCCTTACTTGTAAGGGCCAAACCCGAATTTTGCACTTAGCCTACGGGCCTTTTTGAAATGAATATACATTTCTTTTTTGGAAACTCGTCTGTCGTAGTCCTAGTTTTCCTACTCGGATCCGCTTTAGGTTCCGAGGATATGGGCTCTAGGGCCTCAGCTTTTCCCGCCACAGGGTTTGAGTTTAAGTTTAGCTTGCCGAGCTCCATTGCTCGGTCCTTCAATCAGTGGTATGGCAACGCTTGTGCTTATACCAAGGATTTGGGCTCGGAGAGTTTTTCCGAGCCTAGTCCAGAACTCGACCGAGCCCTAAGGCGGTCATCAGGACTTGAACTTCAGCGAAGTTAGCGAGTTTCGATCCTCGCGTTGCCGGGGCGGACCAGATTCGTTTCCAACGAATGGGTCGAATGCCCGTCAGCTCGTGACGGGGATTCGCCGGACTTAGCATAATATTGTGCTGGTGTCATGAGCACTTCTTCGCCGAGGCGATCGAAGGCGCTCTTCTGCTCGGTGTCCATTCTTGGAGGACATCGGCAGGGAGAAATCCGAGAACAGAATAGATAATGCAGAAACATTAAATAAATGGGTACCTTGTACCGTGTGCGTCCTTGCGCCGAGGCGACTGAAGACGCTTCTCTGCTCGGACTCCGTTCTTTGGGGACGTCGGCAGAGAAATCCAAAAGTAGAATAGACAATATAGAGATTAATGTAGAAATATTAAGTAAATGGGTACCTTGTACCGTGTGCGTCCTTGCGCCGAGGCGACTGAAGACGCTCCTCTGCTCGGACTCCGTTCTTTGGGGACGTCGGCAGAGAAATCCAAAAATAGAATAGACAATATGGAGATTAATGTAGAAACATTAAGTAAATGGGTACCTTGTACCGTGTGCGTCCTTGCGCCGAGGCGACTGAAGACGCTTCTCTGCTCGGACTCCGTTCTTTGGGGACGTCGGCAGAGAAATCCAAAAATAGAATAGACAATATGGAGATTAATGTAGAAACATTAAGTAAATGGGTACCTTGTACCGTGTGCGTCCTTGCGCCGAGGCGACTGAAGACGCTTCTCTGCTCGAACTCCGTTCTTTGGGGACGTCGGCAGAGAAATCCAAAAATAGAAGAGCGGGCTGAGCTCGTTGGCTGAAGACGATGGAGCACGAGCCGAGCTCGTCCGGTCAGAGAGGACCGCTACTCATCTCGATGTCTCGAGCATCCCTATAGCCGGGGCATCCCGACGTCTCGGGGCATCCTGACCGTGGTCAGGGTAGGAGCACGAGCCGAGCTCGTCCGGTCAGAGAGGACCGCTAACTCATAGCCGATGGAGCACGAGCCGAGCTCGTCCGGTCAGAGAGGACCGCTAACTCATAGCCGATGGAGCACGAGCCGAGCTCGTCCGGTCAGAGAGGACCGCTAACTCATATCCCGACGTCTCGGGCGTCCCTATAGCCGGGGCATCTCGACGTCTCGGGGCATCCCGACGGATCGGGGCATCCCGACGTCTCGGGGCATCCTGACCGTGGTCAGGGTAGGAGCACGAGCCGAGCTCGTCCGGTCAGAGAGGATCGCTAACTCATAGCCGATGGAGCACGAGCCGAGCTCGTCCGGTCAGAGAGGACCGCTAACTCATAGCCGATGGAGCACGAGCCGAGCTCGTCCGGTCAGAGAGGTCCGCTAACTCATATCCCGACGTCTCGGGCCATCCCGACGGATCGGGGCATCCCGTTGTGGCAGGGCATCCCAATATATTGGAGCATCCTGACGTCTCAGGGTAGGAGCACGAGCCGAGCTCGTCTGGTCAGAGAGGACCGCTAACTCATAGCCGATGGAGCACGAGCCGAGCTCGTCCGGTCAGAGAGGACCGCTAACTCATAGCCGATGGAGCACGAGCGGAGCTCGTCCGGTCAGAGAGGACCGCTAACTCATAGCCGATGGAGCACGAGCCGAGCTCGTCTGGTCAGAGAGGACCGCTAACTCATAGCTGATGGAGCACGAGCCGAGCTCGTCCGGTCAGAGAGGACCGCTAACTCATATCCCGACGTTTCGGGCCATCCCGACGGATCGGGGCATCCCATTGTGGCAGGGCATCCCGACCGTGGTCAGGGTAGGAGAAATAAACCTGACACCATGACATAATCAGGAGAATCGGTGAGCTCAAAATGAGTATGCAGATCATAAGTTTGTTATGAAATGGAATTCATAAAATGAAATTCAATAATTGAATAATGGGGAACCCCTTAGGGTTCTACTGATGGTACACGCGGAGATTTTTAGAGCTCCAGCTCCGTGGAATGAGAGTCCCATCTAGAGACTCTAGCTGATAAGTCCCGGGTCGGCGGATGCGCGTGACTCGGTATGGTCCTTCCCAGTTTGGGGCCAGCTTTCCTTGCTCAGTTGGTCGGGAGACTTCAGCTCTCCTGAGGACAAGGTCTCCTGGTCTGAAAGATTTGATTTTGACCCTGGCGTTGTAGTACTGAGCTGTCTTTTGCTGGTACCTCGCCATACGAACTCGGGCGGCCTCCCTTGTTTCCTCGATCAAGTCGAGGTTGCTTCTGAGCTGCGAAGAGTTGGAGCCGGCATCATGATGCTCGACTCTTGGAGAGGGAAGCCCAACTTCCAGTGGGATGACGGCCTCCGTTCCATATGTTAGGTTGAAGGGAGTCTCACCGGTGGGGACACGGAACGTGGTCCGATAAGCCCACAGGATATTATATAGGTCTTCGACCCATTGTCCTTTGGATTTGTCGAGCCTGGCTTTGAGACCCTACAAAATAGTACGATTTGTTACTGATGACCCAAAGATTGATTCATAGATTGATTTTGATGATCACAAAATCTTGAAGTATAGATACTAATGTTTATGTTGCAAGGAGAAAGATATTTATTTTGCAAGGAACATAGCAAGTTGGAAGAACACAAGAAGGCCTCCAAAGCTCTCAAGTTGGAAGAAAGCTACAATTTATTGGCCCAAGCTTAAAGTTCAAAGGATTCAATTTGGAAGAGTAAAATCAAAGGAAAAATTCAAAAGAATAGTCTTCGAGTCGACTCCTGAGGATTTCGAGTCGACTCCAATGTTTACCGAGTCGACTCCGGAGAAGTTTGAGTCGACTCCTAGGAGTCACAGGCAGAAAAGTCAGAGAGCAGTTTTCGGGTCTGAGATTCGAGTCGACTCCAGTGGAACGCGAGTCGACTCCGATGGTTGGTAGGTCGACTCCAAAGAAAGCAAGAGTCGACTCTCAGCGGAACACAAGGAAAAAGTCAGAGAGCATTTTTGGGACTCTGAGATTCGAGTCGACTCCCGCATTGCACGAGTCGACTCCGAGACTCCGCGACCATCAACAGACAGAAAACCAAGTTACTGCCTCTGAGATTCGAGTCGACTCCCAGACAATTCGAGTCGACTCCAAGGCAGCGCGACCCCAAAAATGCAGAGGATCAGTTTTCGGGCTCTGAGAGCCGAGTCGACTCCAAGAGAATCCGAGTCGACTCGAGGAAGAAAATCAGAAAGTATGTCCTCTGGATTCATGGGATGAGCCGACTGCGAAGATGCCAAGTCAGCTCCAGATGTTGGCGAGTCGACTCCGGGTTAAGTCGAGTCGACTCCCAGTCAAGGCATGCACTTTAATTCAAATTTGGAACAGTAGCCGAGTCGTCTCCAGTAAAGCACGAGCCGACTCCTGCAACAGGCGAGTCGACTCCTGATCGCGCGAGTCGACTCCGATCCCAACGGTAACATTGTCAGAAAATGCAGACTGTGTCCAACGGCTCTTTTTCTTGTCTCTAACGGCTATATTCTTGTTTCCACGCCATCTAAAGCTATAAAAACAAGAAGAGAGCTAGGGGAGAAGGCATGGAAGTGGGAGAGATCATCTAGGAAAGAGATCTCAAAGAGATTACAAAGGAAATCTCCCATAAGCACAAAAGGGCCATCCAAAACGAAATAGAGAGAAGAAGAGCATCCAAGTGAATCCGAAAGCTTCCTCTCCATCCGTGTGCTGCCTCGGGGATCCTCTACTTCATGCCAAATCAGAGGAGGATCAAGTAAAGAAGAAGCCGAGCTCCTCCATCTTCAAAACTCGTTTGAGGGCTTCTCTTTACTCTATTTGTTTATATTGTCATATTTGCTTGTTTAAGAAGCTTTGTTTTGTTTTATACTTTATTTTAATATCTTGTAACTTGATTCAATGAAGGGATTGAATCAAGGGGTTAAAGGTTTGTTGGTGAGCCAAAGAAAAAACCAACGGTGTAAGGTTTGTTGGTGAGCCAAAGGGAAAACCAACGGGGTTTAGGTTTGTTGGTGAGCCGAGGGTAAAACCAACGTGTAAGGGTTCGATTGTGATCCCGGGAAAACAATCGGGGGTGGTTCTAGTCGGTGAGCCTGGGAAAACCGACCGAGTTCGTTGTGACCTCGTAAAACAACAAGTTGGGTTGTGAGCTTGTAAAACAACCGGCTGTAATCGGTAGGATTATAGTGAAATTCCCAAGAGGTCTTGGGGAGTGGATGTAGGTGCTGGGGTGCACCGAACCACTATATGTCCTTTGTGTTTGTAATGCCTCTAGTTATTGTCTAACTAACACACTTACTTACTTAGATAAATTGCTTGCTTAATTCTTATCCACACATCCTTTAGTTGCAAGCATATTTAATCAAGTCGAAGTCTATACATCAAACCCTTGCTAAGTTTAACTTTCACTGTGCATCTATACAACTTAGCATAGTTAATCATAAAGTTTTAGAAGTAGCATAAAAGTTTTAAAAGACCCAATTCACCCCCCCTCTTGGGTTGTATCTACTGGGCAACAAGTGGTATCAGAGCAGGTGCTCAAATATTATTTGTAGTCTTAACCGACTAGAGCCAAAGATCATGACAACTCAAATAGATAGTTTTCTAGGAGAAGGACAATCAATTGATACACCTCCACTGTTTAATGGTATAAACTACCCACATTGGAAAATACGCATGCGCATTTTCATTCAATCACAAAACTATTATCTATGGAAAATCATAATAAATGACCTTCACACACTCTCTCATATTAATGAGAAGGACTTAGCACAATTAAATGCTAATGCTATGAACATATTATATTGTGCTATTCAAGAAACAAAGTTTAATGAAATTTCTGCATGCTTATCTGCTAAGGAGATCTGGGATACTTTAGAAAATATTTATGATAAATCTCAGATTAGCTCTCATATGCTTCAATTATATACTAACAATGAGACTGCAGAAAAGGGTGATGAATCTCCCTCAGTCGAGTCGACTCCAAGTAGCTCAGAGTCGACTCCCAAGTTAGTCGAGTCGACTCCAATAAGGTCCGAGTCGACTCCGAGGCAAATCAGCTTCCTAAAGACAAAGAAGAAGAGGAAGCAAGAAGAAAGGAAGAAAGAGGTAAAGCGCAAGAAAGCCTTGACCAAGAGAAAGTCAGACAAGGAATTGAAAGTTAGGAGCAACAATGAACTACAAGAGGTAACTAACTTATGTCTTATGGTACAAGAAGATAAAGTAGAATCTGAATCTAATCTTACACCAAATGACTTTCATGAAAAATATTCTTATGATGAACTTTTAAATGCTTTTCATGATTTGTATAGTGAATGTAGAAAATTAGCTAGGAAAAATAAAAATCTTAAAAAGCTAAATTTGGAAATTTCAAAAGAAAGAAATTCTATTACTGAAATACAAGACAAACTAAATTCTGAAAATAAAAGTTTAAGGTCATTTTCAGAAGAATTGATTCAGAAAAATCATAGCTTAATTAAAGAAAATCAAAACTTAAGTAAAGAAATTAATCAATTAAAATTTTTTATTAACAAATTCACCGTAAGTTCAGAACGATTAAAAATGATGTTTGAAAGCCAATATGTTGCTTGTGATAAATCAAAACTTGGCTTGATTCCTTTACTTAACAATAAATCTCTAGAGAAAAAGGTTATCAATTCATCAAGCAAACTATTAAATAAGATAAGTTATTTCAAAAATAAAAAGGATGGGAATAACAACTTTACCTATCGTTCTAGTATAATTAAATCAAATGGTAAAGTTATTACTATTAAACAAATATGGGTTCCAAAAGGAACCATATGTCCTAACTCTCAAGGACTCAAGCAAGCTTGGGTACCCAAAATGAGAAAATGAGGATGTACACATAGGTGTACCAAGATACCCATGGAACAAAAGAAACTTAAAATATACTTATGAAAAGTTATTAACAAAAATCAGTAATCCTTGCTCTCATCATTATTTTTGCTTAGTATTTGATATGAATTGCTAGTAGTGATCAATTTTGTGATATAGAAAATACTTTTGGAAATATGATCAAATCACTTCACAGTATACTTTACTCACTATTGGATAAGTTGCAAAATGATTAATTTATTAAGAATAATTCTATGAATTCTCTATATGCTTGATTGAGAGTTTTTTATCCATGGCATTATTGTTTATTGATCATAGATATGATAATGTGTACTTGGTATGTTTTTAAATATATGCACTATAAATACCAAGATTAAAGAAACCATCTTTAGCATACAAAATCAACTCATGCTAGTATATACTTAATCTCAAAAGACCTTGCCATTGGCTTACTTAAATTATCTTCTTAAAGGTCAAAGTTTTGCTATGCATGCTAACTAAGGAAACAACCAAAAATCATTTCTAAATCTAAAGATGTTGTTTCCATCTCTAAGTTTTCAAAAGCTTACATTGGATTTGTTCTTGGAAAATAAACTTGAAAATATTTTCTGTATTTGCTGAATCTTGTAAAAGTGTTTCAAATGATAAAGGTTTCCTAACTGTGAAGATAAAGAGTATCATGGCACAGTGTTGAAAACCAAAATCCTGATAAAGTTTATGCAGAAATTAACTATTTCAGCACCAAGGACATCTTAAGTAAAATAGGGGTAATAGAATTCTTGAAGAAATGAAAAAGACAATTGTGTATGATAGTCATCTACTTAAATGTTTTTAAAAAGCTATCATCACTGCTTGTCATACATATGATTTCTATTAGATCTATTTTTGATGAAAACTCCTTTTGATCTTCTGAAAAATGGAAAATGAACCATTGCATATCTTTCATATTTTTCAGTCGTACATGTTATGCTTGATATGTTCTTATGAAAAATAATGCCAAATCTGATAGAGATATGTCTATCCTTGGATATCATTCATCAAGCAATGCATATAGAATATTCAATGAAAAGATTTTAGTTGCAAAAATATCAAGTCGTCTTATTCTCTATGAGACTAATGATTTACTGTCAAGATACTAAGATCAAATTATATATGGTTAATCTTTTACATATAACAATCTGAAAACTTGTTAATAATTATAACAAAATTGAGTTTTTCAGAAATGCACTTAATGAAGAAAAATTGATAACTACTAAAAGACTGAATCAAGAAAAGATGAAATAGATCTTGATTCTTGCATGATTAAAAGTAAAGATCACCACTATCATTTGCTTGACTCATGAGCTTTATATTCTGTCAAATGAATGTGTAGAATTCACTCCTATGTGGTTATTTCATTAAAAAGTAGATCTATGTTAAATAACCACCATTTTTAAAAATTACACATTACATATATGATAAAGCAATATGTGATTTAAAACAAGCATCAAAAGCTTGATATATAAAAGCTTAGGTAACCTTGTTGATAGAAAGTAATAGTGATAAATCTATGCATCAAAAAGAAGAATCTATGATATCTTGCTTGCTCATAGCACACATTGATGACATCATTTTTGGTTCTACTAATGAAGAGTTATATTGCAAAGTGAGTTTGAAATATGATGAATGAATTAACATCTTCTCTCAAACTCCAAATTAAGACAAACAGAAAAGGGGATCTTCATTGACCAACGTTAGTCCACAAGAAAACTCTTATAGAAGATTGGCATGAAGAAGGTATATCTATGACCCCATCTTGTAGAATTTGAAAAGGATGAGCAAAGTAGATCTATTGTGTTAAAGCTGTATTGAAGCATGATAGAATAATTATTTTATCATACAGCTAGTAGACCAGATTGTATGCTCATTATGTGACCTTGTGCAAGACTTCAATCTAACTTTAATTAATCATATTTTATTGATAACAAATAAATCATAACCTGAATTTTGATAGAAACAAATGTTAAAGATAAATTGATTAAAACATAGTTAACATATCTTATTGATAATTATCTTAAGCAAATAGAATCTAAACTAAATTGACTTAAACTATCTTGGTTAATGAATCTATCTCTTTAGTTCAAATGATATGTGCTTGCTTATATTTAGGCAATCTCTTGAGTAAAGTGACTCAACATGCAACTATTGTCATATCTTATATTGAGTCATCTAGTTAAAAAAATATATATGTTGGATGAATGCTTTGTATCTTAAAGAAACTAATGACCTTCCTTCAAGAAAGAAAAATGAAAAATTTCAACTTGAAGGATATCTTCGTGTAAGATACACTAAACATTCACATGCAAACAAGAGAGAGGATCTTCTTCAGCCAAAAGTTCACACATAAGAAATCTAGTTTGGCTTGAAGAACATATAATGAATAGGTAATTTAGATACCTTTCTCACAAATTAGTTGAGCAAAGTCAGTAACTTAAATCTTATTATGGCATGATTAAATTCTTTAATTATTAATTTTTGATATCATGTCTATATGTGTATTGACTGACTTATACTTTTAGAAATTATTTCATGGTTTCCTATGTCATAACCATGAAATACACAAGTATATGCTTAAAATGTTGATGTAAAATAACTTGTGAGAAGTTATGAATCCTTGAGCATAATGAAAATGTTGTTTGCATGATATACATATATATGATACGTAAGATTAATTCTCTATTCTGCTCTCTCATGAAAATTACTTGAGAATAACAAAAAGGGAGAGAGATAAAGAAAAGAAAATGGATATTACTCAAGAGATGAAAAATCTAAGCAAAAGCAAGTACTCCAATCTTAAGGAAAAGCAAAATAAGCATAATATATTCGGCATATTTGGAAGTGATAAAATTCATAATTAATTACACTTAAACAGGGAGAGTTTGAAGTGAACATTTTAACCTTTCTATATTGCTCATCATAGGGATGGTGCCAATGGGGAGGCTAGTGGTAGTACCCGGCACTATTTGACCCAACTATTCGGTGTAGGGCATATTAGGGACGGCACAAAAGGGAGGCTAGTGGTAGTACCTCGTGCCCCTTCCCAACTCCACCGGATAGGGAGCAAATAGAGTATAGAGCATAAGAAAGTTATAAATGAAAAACAAAGTAAATGAAAGTAGAATTAAGTCAAATTTTTAATCACTTGAAAACACACTTTAAGGATGAAATCATTGCAAGATTATATTTAAATAGGGAGAGTTTATTTGAAAAGAATTGATTTTGATCCTTGACATTCTTGTTCTTAGTATTTTAATGCATGACTTAACACATGGTATATTTTGCATATGGTATAATGTCTTGATTTATGGGTTCTCAATATTTTGTAATGTTTCATACTTGAACAATTTGATTGAATGTTTGAATTGCTACATAACATCTTTTGTTTAGTTTTATTGAAAAGAAATTTCAGATTTGTCATTCACAATCATTGTTAAAATCTGAAAGCTAAATAAAATTGTAGAAAGGAGAAGAGAAGAACATCTCTATTTAGGAAAAATAAATTGATATTGATCTATCTTTCTACTTGCCTAACTTTGATACATAATGTCCTAATACTTGTTAAAATATCCTTTATTTTGTATCGAAACTCAAAATTAAACACAAAGATTCTGAAAGTGCTTTAATGTTATTGAAATATGTATTTTTCAATCGTAACAATTTAAGATGAGCTACATTGTGAAAGATACATATCTCATATTATGACTTAGAAAGCTTCTATTGAAAATCCTATGTAATTCAGAATCCGATGTTGTATAAAAGTTTAAACTCCATATGATTACTAAATAAAATGTTAATGTAAGAAAAACAGAATTTATTTTGATTGCTCCGATACGCATCCGAAACATATCATTTCTTACCTTCAAAGTATACTAATTTTGATTCAAATGATGTGTCTTACGATGATCTTGATTGCAAGTAAATATTTTTTTTAAATATATGATTTTATTTTGATATTAAAAATATTTATTGTGCTTCATGTATACATTGCTGAAAAACTATGATTAAGAAATTGAGTTCTATAAATATATATATTTCAATGATCATCTATATGTTTTTCTCTACTACATTATTAAAGACAGAATAGAGTGAATGATCTTAAAGCAAGAAATATTTCAGCTCACTCGAATGATTCTAAAAGAAAGAAAATGTAAATGCCTTTGAAAGAAATTGAGCTTCAATTGAATCATTTTCTGATTAATACTTTTATACATTTTTTCTAAGATTAGGAGAAAGCATAACTTGTTCTTAAAGGATTAGAAAGAGTGATTACCATAAATTCTGAATAATTCTAGATCACTCTACATTCTTGATATTACAGAATTTCAGTGTTATTCACGTTTATCACTAAAATCTGAAATTCAACAATTTAAAATGATTAAAGAAGAATGCATCTTTTGAGGGGGAGCTTTAGATATTTAGTATCTTATCCTAAAGAAACTTTAATTTGATGCATACCTTGAATTTTATGGATTGATTTTGATGAACCTCCTTATATTGCAAGACATGCTTTAATTACCTTGAGATGAGTTCTATAAAGGCTGTCTTATCTCAAACCTTGAGTCTTATGAAAATGAGCTGAAACTTATAGAAAATATATTTTTGAGATTGACAATTTTATTGAACATTATCTTCAATTTCTAAACTCTTAAATGGAATGATCAATAGAGGGGGAGAAAGAACATTTCAGAAGGAGAGGTCTCACGGAACTTAATCGCGTATATCTATAACTAAAGGAGAGAGGAAGAATACAAAATGAAAAATGATCCTAATACTCTCTAATATGTATCATCTGAAATTTAAATCTGAAAATCTTTATGATACACCTTGAGGCGTGTTATTTGGTTAGTATATCTCATGCATCACTCTTGAACCAAATTGCAAATCTTAAGAGCCTCTAATTTAATGAAAAAGGGGGAGAATAACGTGTAAAATTTTCTTGAGCATCTTTTAGAAAACCT
The DNA here is from genome assembly GCF_009389715.1 of Phoenix dactylifera. Taxonomy (NCBI): domain Eukaryota; kingdom Viridiplantae; phylum Streptophyta; class Magnoliopsida; order Arecales; family Arecaceae; genus Phoenix; species Phoenix dactylifera. Next base: position 209,301 of record NW_024068018.1, on the reverse strand, counting down.
ATTTTGATATTCACTAATGAGTCCTAATTGACTTGATCTTTAGAACTTAAATTGTGTGCCAATTCATATTTTTATGTATCAAATTGTGCTTACTTTCTAAAGAAATAAAAGAAAGTCTTTAAAAGGAAGATTCCACTCATGTCTTGAATTAACCTAAGGAAGATTCCACCTACACTTGATTAGAAAACTATCTGTGGTATCAAATTAGAAAACCTCTTGAATTCACACTCGATGTGTTCTGTTCTTATCTTTGTGCTTAATGTTTCCCTATCTTTTTGATGTTGTCAAAAAGGGGGAGAAATATCTAAGTATATGCAAATATCTAAGTATATGCTCATAATGCCTTTATGCTTTGAATTGAATACAAATCAGCTTAAGATTGTGTTAAGCTGATTAAATCTAAAGCATTATCATGAAGTATGTTTTAAAAATATATGTTTTCTACTTCATGCAACTTTGCTATGTATTACTTCTAGAAAAACAATATCTTTTATATTGCATATACTCCAAGTTTTGTCATCATCAAAAAGGGGGAGATTGATGACCCAAAGATTGATTCATAGATTGATTTTGATGATCACAAAACCTTGAAGTATAGATACTAATGTTTATGTTGCAAGGAGAAAGATATTTATTTTGCAAGGAACATAGCAAGTTGGAAGAACACAAGAAGGCCTCCAAAGCTCTCAAGTTGGAAGAAAGCTACAATTTATTGGCCCAAGCTTAAAGTTCAAAGGATTCAATTTGGAAGAGTAAAATCAAAGGAAAAATTCAAAAGAATAGTCTTCAAGTCGACTCCTGAGGATTTCGAGTCGACTCCAATGTTTACCGAGTCGACTCCGGAGAAGTTTGAGTCGACTCCTAGGAGTCACAGGCAGAAAAGTCAGAGAGCAGTTTTCGAGTCTGAGATTCGAGTCGACTCCAGTGGAACGCGAGTCGACTCCGATGGTTGGTAGGTCGACTCCAAAGAAAGCAAGAGTCGACTCTCAGCGGAACACAAGGAAAAAGTCAGAGAGCATTTTTGGGACTCTGAGATTCGAGTCGACTCCCGCATTGCACGAGTCGACTCCGAGACTCCGCGACCATCAACAGACAGAAAATCAAGTTACTGCCTCTGAGATTCGAGTCGACTCCCAGACAGTTCGAGTCGACTCCAAGGCAGCGCGACCCCAAAAATGCAGAGGATCAGTTTTCGGGCTCTGAGAGCCGAGTCGACTCCAAGAGAATCCGAGTCGACTCGAGGAAGAAAATTAGAAAGTATGTCCTCTGGATTCATGGGATGAGCCGACTCCGAAGATGCCAAGTCAGCTCCAGATGTTGGCGAGTCGACTCCGGGTTAAGTCGAGTCGACTCTCAGTCAAGGCATGCACTTTAATTCAAATTTGGAACAGTAGCCGAGTCGTCTCCAGTAAAGCATGAGCCGACTCCTGCAACAGGCGAGTCGACTCCTGATCGCGCGAGTCGACTCCGATCCCAACGGTAACATTGTCAGGAAATGCAGACTGTATCCAACGGCTCTTTTTCTTGTCTCTAACGGCTATATTCTTGTTTCCACGCCATCTAAAGCTATAAAAACAAGAAAAGAGCTAGGGGAGAAGGCATGGAAGTGGGAGAGATCATCTAGGAAAGAGATCTCAAAGAGATTACAAAGGAAATCTCCCATAAGCACAAAAGGGCCATCCAAAACGAAATAGAGAGAAGAAGAGCATCCAAGTGAATCCGAAAGCTTCCTCTCCATCCGTGTGCTGCCTCGGGGATCCTCTACTTCATGCCAAATCAGAGGAGGATCAAGTAAAGAAGAAGCCGAGCTCCTCCATCTTCAAAACTCGTTTGAGGGCTTCTCTTTACTCTATTTATTTATATTGTCATATTTGCTTGTTTAAGAAGCTTTGTTTTGTTTTATACTTTATTTTAATATCTTGTAACTTGATTCAATCAAGGGATTGAATCAAGGGGTTAAAGGTTTGTTGGTGAGCCAAAGGGAAAACCAACGGTGTAAGGTTTGTTGGTGAGCCAAAGGGAAAACCAACGGGGTTTAGGTTTGTTGGTGAGCCGAGGGTAAAACCAACGTGTAAGGGTTCGATTGTGATCCCGGAAAAACAATCGGGGGTGGTTCTAGTCGGTGAGCCTGGGAAAACCGACCGAGTTCGTTGTGACCTCGTAAAACAACAAGTTGGGTTGTGAGCTTGTAAAACAACCGGCTGTAATCGGTAGGATTATAGTGAAATTCTCAAGAGGTCTTGGGGAGTGGATGTAGGTGCTGGGGTGCACCGAACCACTATATGTCCTTTGTGTTTGTAATGCCTCTAGTTATTGTCTAACTAACACACTTACTTACTTAGATAAATTGCTTGCTTAATTCTTATCCACACATCCTTTAGTTGCAAGCATATTTAATCAAGTCGAAGTCTATACATCAAACCCTTGCTAAGTTTAACTTTCACTGTGCATCTATACAACTTAGCATAGTTAATCATAAAGTTTTAGAAGTAGCATAAAAGTTTTAAAAGACCCAATTCACCCCCCCTCTTGGGTTGTATCTACTGGGCAACAGTTACCTCGGTTTCTCCATTCGTTTGAGGATGCGCGACCGAGGTAAAGCGGTGGTCAATGCCAAGCTCGGAGCAGAACTCTCTGAAGTGAATGTTGTCGAATTGGCGACCGTTGTCAGAGATGAGGATGCGGGGAAGCCCGAATCTGCAGAATTTTATGGGCCAATGCTCGCCCTCCCAAATGGTTCCCGCAAATCCCTTCGTGGACTTCGCATAGGGCATAATCAGCCTCCGTTGGGCGGAGGCATCTGAGGAGGGGAGAGGTGAAGGATCTTCGATAGAGCTTTCCCTCGTACAATATGTACCGGGTAGCGAGGCGTTTGATCCGGCGAGCCTCTTGTTCGTCGGTGGGGAGGACTTCGTCTTGCAGGTAGCCGATGAGTTCGTCCATCCAGCTTGGCTCGAACTCAGTGCAGAGGGTCTGCTCGGGCTCATCTGTACTGGGCTTTTGAAGATACTCCAGTACTGCCTCCTTGGGAAGTTCGCTCATGCGAGAGGACGCCAGCTTTGATAGCTGGTCGGCCCTGAGGTTCTCCGACCTGGCAACATGTTGAATGTGAAAAGAGTCCAGGGTCGAGGCGAGATCCCGTACCTTCTGAAGATACTTCTGCATGGTCGGGTCTCTGGCTTCGAAGTCGCCCACAATTTGGTTGACGACGAGCTGAGAATCACTGAAGGCCTTCAAGTCCTTCACTCCTAGCTCTTTGGCTAGCTTGAGCCCGGCGACGAGCGCTTCGTACTCCGCCATATTATTGGAAGCAGGGAACTCGAGGCGCAAGGCTTGCTCGGCGACCACCCCTTCTGGGCTGGTGAGGATGAGCCCTGCTCCACTACCCCCCGAGTTTGAAGAGCCATCGACATGCAGAGTCCATGTCAAACTCGGGGTCTGCTCCACTGGTGGTTCAGGTTCGGGCTCGATCTCATCCAGTATAGTGCACTCGACAATAAAGTCTGCGAGCGCTTGTGCTTTGATCGCCGGTCTGGGTCGGTACTCGATGTCGAATTCTCCGAGCTCGATGGCCCATTTGGCGATCCGTCCCGTACGATCTGATTTCTGCAGGATCTGCTTGACCGGCTGGTCGGTCAGCACAGCCACTGTGTGGGCTTGGAAGTATGGTCGGAGCCTCCGAGCTGAGATGACCAGGGCATAGGCAGTCTTCTCAAGCTTGGTGTATCGGGTCTCGGCGTCCCTCAAGACCCGGCTGGTGTAATATACTGGCTTCTGAAGTTTGCCCTCCTCTCGGACCAGGACCGAGCTTACTGCCACAGCGGAGACGGCCAGATACAGGTAGAGAAGCTCGCCCTGGTGAGGCTTTGTGAGCAGGGGAGGGGAAGCCAGGAGGTGCTTGAGCTCTTCAAAAGATTGCTGGCACTTGTCCGACCACAAAAAATTCTTCGGCTTCTTGAGGGCTGCGAAGAATGGAAGGCAGCGCTCAGCCGAGCGGGAGATGAATCTCCCGAGAGCTGCAACTCGGCCTGTGAGCCGTTGTACCTCCTTGACCGTCCTGGGAGGCGTCATCTCTTGGAGAGCCCGGATCTTCTCTGGATTGGCCTCAATTTCTCGTTGTGTAATGATGAAGCCGAGGAATTTGCCGGAGGTGACCCCGAATGCACATTTGGCTGGATTGAGCTTCATCTGGTATTTTCGGAGCGTGGAGAATGCTTCATTGAGGTCGGCTACATGATCTTGTGCCACCTTGCTTTTTACCAGCATATCGTCCACATAGACCTCCATATTCCGGCCTATCTGGTCTTTGAAGATCCGGCTGACCAGCCTTTGATAAGTTGCCCCGGCATTTTTCAAGCCGAATGGCATCACCTTGTAGCAGTAAGTTCCTCCGTCGGTGATGAAGGCGGTCTTTTCCTCGTCTTCCGGCGCCATGCGAATCTGGTTGTATCCGAAGAAGGCGTCCATGAATGCCAGCAGCTCGTGACCCGAGGTGGAGTCTACGAGCTGATCGATGCTGGGGAGTGGGAAGCTGTCCTTTGGGCAGGCTTTATTCAGGTCGGTGTAGTCCACACACATACGCCACTTTCCGTTGGCCTTCTTGATGAGGACCACATTGGCGAGCCACTCCGGATAGGCTATCTCCCGGATGAAGCCAGCTCCAAGGAGCTTACTGACCTCCTCGGCTGCTGCTCGCTGGCGCTCAGGGGCGGCGCCTCGCTTCTTCTGCCGCACAGGCTTGCTGGTTGGCTTTACTTGGAGTCGGTGGACCATGACCTCTGGATCTATCCCCGGCATGTCTGCAGGCGACCATGCGAAGACATCCATGTTGTCTCGCAGGAAATTGACGAGACGACTCCTCTCGTGCTCATCGAGGCCAGAGCCGACCTGCACGGTTAGCTCAGGAAAGCTCTCTCGTAAGGGAACTTGGATTAGTAACTCACCAGGCTATACCCGCTCTTTCTGAGGGTCGACCCGTGCCTCCATGACCTCAGTTGAGGGCTGGTCAGTCGCTGGGGCAGGCACCTCGGCAGGTCGCTTTGCCTCGTGGGTCGCCAGGTAGCATCTCTTTGCCACCATTTGGTCCCCTCGTACTTCGCCAACCCCCTGGCTGGTGGGAAATCGCATGAGCAGGTGATGAGTGGAGACCACCGCTCGGAGGGCGTTGAGGCCTGGCCTTCCGAGGATGGCATTATAGACCGAGGGAAGGCGTATCACGAGGAAGTTCATCCCCACGGTACTTTCACGGGGGGCGAGCCCGGCTGTGACCAAAGGTCGATCTCGCCCTCTACTGGGACTGAATCCCCAGTGAATCCAACCAACGGAGCATTCATCCTCCGCAGCTGTTCTTTGGTCATCCCCATTTTACAATATGCATCAAAGTACAAAACATTCGCCGAGCTTCCATTATCAACTAAGATGCGTTTTACATCAAATCTATTTATGATCATGGAGATGACCACGGCATCATCATGGGGGGTTTCGACCCCCTCTAGATCATCGCCTGAAAAGGAGATAGCTTCGGAGGCGCGCAGGCGTTTCGGGGAGGTTTCTTCCCCTGAAGCTCCTCCTGCCGAGGCTCCGCCTCGGATGGTGTTGATGATGCCAGTGATGGGCCTGTTGGCATTTGAACCTTCAGGCTGCGCGGCTCTTTCGGCTGGCTGCTTTTCTTCACGCCGGCCTTGCACAAACCGATCGAGCACCCCTCGGCGGATGAGTGCTTCGATCTCATTTCGGAGCTGGTAACACTCCTCGGTATCATGACCTTTATCCCGATGGAAACGGCAATACTTCCGGTTGTCACGCCGGGTTCGGGTGTCTGGCTTCGGAGGTGGGAGCCGGATGCGATCCCGACTCTCGATCTCCATGAGGATTTCAGCCCGAGGAGCGTTGAGGGGAGTATATCTTTCATACCTCCCTTCGGGTGCAGGGGCTTGCAGTGGGAACCTCGGGCGGAGTGGTGACCTCTGCTGTGGCGGTCCCCTTAGCCGGGGTGGACTCTTCGGGCGAGGCGGATTCTTGGCTCGTCGCGGAGACGGGCCTCTGGGCTGGCCACGCTCCTCGCGGCGTCTTTTCTTGAGGTTCTGCTCGGTCCCGCCCCGCCTGACGGCCACGGCTTCTTCGGCCTTGGCGTACTTCCGCGCCCGAGCGAACATCTCGGTGAGGTCCGCGGAAAAATTCTTCTCAATTGAGAAGAGAAATCTGTAGGACCGGGCTCCAGTCTTCAGCGCCGACATGGCGATTGACTGGTCAAGCTCCCGGACCTCCCATGTTGCGGCGGTGAACCAGTCCAAATACTCCTTGAGGAATTCTCCCTCCTTTTGTTTGATATCAAGGAGGGAGTCGGATGTCCGCCGCTGGGGCTGGCTGGCGGCGAAATTGCCAGCAAACTGTCTGCCGAGCTGCTCAAAGGAGGAGACAGTACTCGGCTTTAGCCCGGTAAACCACAGCCGGGCTGGTCCTCGGAGTGTCGCCGGAAAAGCTTTACACATCATGGCCTCCGAGGCTCCTTGTAGGGCCATTAAGACTCGGTAGCTTTCCAGGTGGTCCAGGGGATCAGCCTTGCCGTTGTAGGGCTCCACCTGGCGCATCTTGAACTGTAACGGGACCGGTTCATCTTCAATTTTCTGGGAGAAGGGCGACTTCGTATTGAACTCGAAGTCGCCGTTATGTCCTGACTTCCTCCCGTGGAGAGCCTGGATTTGACGTTCCAGCCTCTCGACCTTCCGGTCGAGTTCATCGTTCTGGAGGATCGCTGCAGCGGTTCGTTCGAGCGCAGGTTGCCCTGGAACCGATTCAGCTTCTGAAGGCTGTGGCCAGCCTCCGTGGCCTCCGGCTGGGTGCTCTCTCCAAAGGGAGGCCTGGACTTGGGAGTCCTGACCTCGAAGGTGAAGTCCGCTTGTGAGAGGCTCCGATTGTACTGGAGCCGGAGGAGGCGGTGCCGTTGGGATGCCCCTGGGCTGCAGGCTTTTGACAGCGGTAGCCAGGGCCTGCACCTGTTGTACCAGGGCATCGAACTGCTCCGGCCGAACTTGATGAACTGACTCGGTCGGAGGTGATGGGTTTCGGATGGAACGCTCCGGGCTAGGTGGACGATGTCGAGAGGCATTGGAAGCCCCTTTGCTTCTTAGCTTCATGGCAGCGAACTCGGGCCCTTCCTCTAGCGCCAATTGTTGCTGGAAATTGGACCCGGGGGCCGCCGCGAAGCCAGGGGAAGGAGGGGCTTCCGCCGCAGGGGCGGCGATCGACGGCGCGCCGACTGGTGGCGTCCTCCTGGAGGGGCAGAGCTCCGCCGCTGGAAGGGTGGTCGACGGTGCGCCGGCTGGTGGCGTCCTCCTGGAGGGGCAGAGCTCCGCCGCTGGAAGGGTGGTCGACGGTGCGCCGGCTGGTGGCGTCCTCCTGGAGGGGCAGAGCTTCCGCCGCTGGAAGGGTGGTCGACGGTGTGCCGGCTGGTGGCATCCTCCTGGAGGGGCAGAGCTCCGCCGCTGGAAGGGTGGTCGACGGTGCGCCGGCTGGTGGCGTCCTCCACTGTGGGGTGCGAGTCCTGCAGGAAGAACCGGTGGCCGGGCTCCCCGGCGCCGGCCCTCCGATGCCTATGTCAGAGGGGGCGAATATGTGGAGAGAGCGGGGAAGAGAGTATGTGGAGAAGACAGAGAGAATATTTGGATAAAATCAAGAGGATCAGTTTCCTCAATTGTCTGTGTTGTTTACTTCTTTCCACCCGGTCTGGGAGGGTTCTCCCCGGCTTCGGGTTTTTCCTCCCGTTTTGGTCCCCCTTTCCTCTTTCCCCCAGGTTTCCTTTTATAGGAGGATTCGGTTACCTGGGAGGTGACAGTAGGTTTGTCCCGTTCTGTAATAATTGGGCACGATTTGGCCCATTAATGGCGTGATGGAGAACGGGACCGGATCAGACCGGAATCAGGGAGTTGTCACGGTCGATCGGACCTGTTGAAGTGGTTGAACCGCCGGCCGTGGTGGCCCTGGGGTCCGTGGATGGTAAGTGCATTTATTACCGAATGAACCGGCGGTCAGGGAGAGCCATACGCTCTGATGGTTCAGTGATCCGGAGATCGTCTTGGGTCGTGTTCATTAAATGACTGAGTGCATCGGAGACTTGAGGGAGCCTCGTGCATTAATGGCAGGTCGTGCTGAATACCTGCGGAGATCTTATGCCTTGATGGCTTGAAGATAGCGGCAGGTTATAGTGGAGTTGTCAGGTCCCTTAGAGGGTCAAGCGAGAGTTGAATTATTTGGTAAAGGCATCGGCTCGGCAAGGGTGCCGAGCCGAGCTGGTCGCCCAATGGGGCACCCTGTGGCGGGGTTGCTTGAGTACTCCTGGTCGGCGCCTTCTGGGCGAGCACCTCCTAGCTGAGCGCCTCTACTTGGCGCTGTCTCTGGTCAGCGCTTTCTACTTGAGCGCTTCTTTGGTCGGCGCCCGCTGGTCGGCTCTTTCTAGCCGAGCATCCCTACTTGGTTATTTCGGTTGGGCGCCTCTTGGCGCTTTCTCTGGTCGGCGCTCTTTGGCCGAGCGCTTCTTTGGTCGGCGCCCGCTGGTCGGCTCTTTCTAGCCGAGCATCCCTACTTGGTTATTTCGGTTGGGCTCCCTAGCCGAGCGCCTCCGTGGCGATGACTTGGGATTTTTCCCCCAACATTATCAATATCAATTATAAAGTTTGAATTTGTGTATCCTTCTACCTTTAACTAATCCTTCTCCACAAGAACATATCTTTAATTTTTCTTAAGTACTTAAGAATATTCTTCACAACTATCCAGTGCTCCTCGCCTGGATTCGATTGATATCTGCTCATGACACTCACAGCAAGGGCTATATCAGGTTGTGTATATAGTATGGCATACATGAGGCTCCCTATAGCTGAAGCATAAGGGATCTTGCTCATGCGTTGAATCTCTTCAAATGTGTTGGGGCACATCTTCTTGGAGAGATATAACTCATGCCTAAGGATAGAAGATCCCTTTTAGAGTTTTCCATGCTGAACCTTTTTAGCACCTCTTCTATGCATATTTTCTATGATAGGTGTTCGTCCGATTCCTGTTTAACTAAAAATATGCTAAACAAATCGTTGATAGAACCGACAAACAAAGTTTAAATTAATTTTACTCTTACCTATTCTACTCGAAGAATAGTGGTTGTAGGAGGTCGATCCACAGGGAGGCGATTGGAGTTGCATAAAAATTAGAACATTCACTCGGATTCAAAATCGATTTTTGAATAATAGAAGAAAAATATTACATTGGGGATGTTGAATGATTCTCTGGTCTACCAGATAATGTTTTCTAATTGAAATTAACTAAAAGACAAGTATTTAGATTCGAAGAGCATTTATATTTTTGGTTAATCAAAGAAGAACTTTGGCATAAATTAAAATGGATTAAGCTAAGAAGATTGAAGCCTGGAACATAAATTGCTTAAAAGAAAATTAAAAGATTGCATAAAAAGCAGAAATTAAACTGAACCTAGAACACGGATTGCATGAAAGAGAAATGATAGATTTGATAAAAATAAATTGATTACAAAAATAAAATGAAGATTGGAAGCCTAATGCTTCCTCCTTCTACAAAATAAAACATAAAAACAAAGGAAGAAAAACCACAAAACTCTCCTTTCTCCTCCTCCCCTATTTTTTTATTCTTTCTTTTCAAACCAAAACAGAGCCATCTCTGTTTTCCCTTTTTTTTTTCTTTCTCTCTTCTCTCCTAAACCGAGTGCTTCCTCCCCTGTTTCTTTGGCCCAACCGAGCGCCCCCCTCCCCCTTCCCGATGGCTCCCTTATATAGATCCCCAGCAAGCGTGGATGCGAAGTGATGGCGGGGAACTCCAACAGGTTTTGGCTTCCCCCTCACTAATTGATGGAGCCCAAGACTGCTTGACGACTTTCGGTGGCTGGATGCTGGGCGAACGGAGAGGGCGGACGCGGTGGAGGCTGGGATGCTGCTTGGATCATGGAATCGCTAGGGCTTCCATCACGGATGGCTGATCTGGGAAGGGACGCGATGCAGGGGCGTTGATGGCTGCTGTGAATGCGTTGGGTTGAGCGGAAGAAGAAGAGCTTGACGTGTGATCACTGGGAACGTCGATCACGGACGGAAGCAGAGGCGGAGGGGGGTCTCGAATCCATAAGGGAGAAGCGGGATTTCTCGGAGGAAGGCATGGAAGCTTTGATGCTGGGGTTTTGGGGAGAATCACGGGCGGAAGGAGCTGGATTACCGGCTGCTGGGACGCTGGAATGGTGCTGATGGATGCGAATGGAAGGAGCTTGACGTTGATTGCGGGATGCTGGAGACGCGGGCGTTGCGATGCGAACGAACGCAAGGCTGATACGCTGGGGATCCGGAAGCTTGGACGCTGGGATTTGGGGGAGCACTTGGAGGCCGCTGCGAGTTCTCGGGATGATGGCATGATCATGGGAGCAAGGAGAGGGCGGACGCTGGGACTCTGCTGATGGGCGAACGGCTGGAAGAAGCTGCTGGGAGGATCGACTGATTTGGAAGGAAGCTGGGTGATGGGGTTCTCGAATCCCGAAGAGGGGGACGCGGGATGACTCCTTGATGGCGAGAAATGGCTCCGACTGCAATGGGGGGGCTGATTTGGAGGCTTCGGTGCAGTAAGGTGCTGGGGTTACACGTGGGATGCTGGAATTCCAGGATCGCTGGAAATGGAATGTAATCCGATGGACGGCGCGGATGTTGGGACATCGCAACGTGTTGAAGGCGTGATGCTGATGATGAACCATGGGATGGCTAGCACAATGTTGGGAATCACTCGGGGGCAAATATGCTCGACCAAGTCATGGTAGGATTGGGCCTGCACAATCTGTTCCAATTGCACATTTAAACTTTAATTTACAATAATCTATGTCAAACAAAAATATAATATTAAACTAGTGAATTTTTCATTATATGTTGACAGTGATACTAGTTTAAGCAATATGTAGATCGCACTTTTGTGCTCTCATCACACCCCCCAACTAGCTTTTTGCTAGTCTCTAGCAATTAACAAGCAAATGATAAAAAGAGGGCACAAAAAGATGTAGTCTAACTTATGACTTTTTCTCCCCTTTTTTTTTTTGAATTGAAGCTAAATACACAAACTAAGATATGTACCCATTTTCGTAGGGAATCACGATTGCACTTAGCACGTGCAACAAGCCTTTAAACCCCTAGGTTACCCTAGTGGACGAGTGTTGTCTCGTGAGGGTTTTCAGTGAAGTTACCCACAAACTTCATCAGTCAGGAATTTTCAATTTTTAACTCAAAATTTGAACAGGTATTACTGTATGAAACTAGAATTGCAAGGACAATAGAGACTTGTTGCTATCATATTTAAACAGACTCTAACTCAAGTTTCATTACACCCCATCTATCTGCTAATAAGTCAAGAATGTAATGAGGTGCAAGATTGTATCATATAAATGAGTGGCTTTCACTTACTTCCAACATGATCACTCTAATTTTCAAGACTTTCTAGAGTTAAATGGTAATGAACACCCCAAATTTATATATATATATATATTTTATCAGACTGAATGCTAAGAAGAATGACTTGTGAAATGTCTAGCCTTATTAAGCTTTCTAGCTGACCCATGTAGCGAGTGTTAGGCCAATGACTCCCGATCCAGATGGCTCAGGGAACTAGGTGTAGAGACACCCTAACAGGCTTAATACTCAAGTTAACTAGGCTTCAAGGCCAAATTAGTCACTCAGAGTTTAATCTCAATCATCCTCACCTTTTTACGCGAACACTTGCTGCTTGCCAGGCAAGAGGCCCGGTTACTCAGTGAGAAGACTTAAATTAAACTCATTATTTTATTTTATTTTATCTTTTTTTTTGATTAGGGTGTTCATCACACATATAACTTTAAATTATTCCGAAAATTAAAAGTATTCATATTAGTTGCAAGTTTGCATATCCCACTATTCATGTGCTTACGTGTAGGTGTTAAATCATCTTGTATCATGTTAGCAGAAGATAGGTGGGACGAAAACTCAAGCTAGAACTGTTATCATATTCCTTAACTCAAAGCTATTGTCAAAGCAATTCCTAGTTTATACAGCCAAAAAGATTAGAGTTTGAGTTAAAAATTTGAAATCTTTTTTTTTTAATTGCATAAAAAAATCAAAAATATTCTCACCCCGATACCTAAATCTAACATTGTCCTCAATGTTAAAGAAGATTTAAAGCAGTAATAGGACATAGGAGAAGTTACCTGATATGGGTGGATAAAGTGACAATTGGGGCCAAAAACCCCCAAACCTGCATGTTAGTAATGTATTGAATTTTTTTTTTTTGAAAATTACATGTTGGTTTGCCTCCCAAGAGCGCTAAGTTTTATGTCTTCAGCCAGACAAAATGTAAATCCTCCTTTTTTTTCAACCATTATCTAAGAATGGTTTTGGAAGAGTCCGATGAAGAACAGTTGGCTGATGACAATCTATGCTCATAAGGGGAATAGAACTAAGGGGCGTATGCTTGACCCCTTCCTCGGAATGAGCAAGGTAAGCTTCTAAAGGGTCCTTATTATAAGTTTGTAAGAAAGTCTCCGGAACCAGACTTTCAATCATGTCAACTTCATTGATTTCTTTGTCGTCTGGTGGTTGTTTACTTATGTTGAAGACATTAAGCTCGACTTTCATGTTGCCAAAAGATAACTTCAGCATCCCATTTCGACAGTTGATCACAGCATTTGCTGTAGCTAAGAAAGGTCTACCTAAAATTATAGGTGTGTGACTGTCTGGATGTATTGCAGGTTCAGTCTTAAGGATAACGAAGTCCACAGGATAGTAAAACTCGTTTACTTTCACTATTACATCCTCTACAATCTTTTTGGGGTACTTCACTGTCCTATCTGCTAAGGACAGGGTAATATTTGTAGGCTTTAATTCCCCCAAACCTAACTTTTGGTACACATAGTAGGAAAGTAGGTTCACACTGGCTCCTAAATCTAATAGAGCTCTCTGGATGATCGTCTCTCCTATTTTTATTTCAATGGTTGGGCAACCAGGGTCTTTGAATTTCGGGACAATCTGTTGTTGAATGAGAGATGAGGCTTGTGCAGCCATAACAGCTTGCCTAGGAATGCTGGTTTTTCTTTTGACCGTGGTGAGGTCTTTCAAGAATTTTGTATAGAAGGGAATTTATCTTATGGCATCGAGAAAAGGTATATTTATCCGAACAGTTTTAAAGACTTCCATGATTTCATCAAAGTTAGATTGTTTCTTGGAGTCCTGAAGTCTACTGGAAAAGGGAACCTTAGGTTTGTATGTTTCTATGGGTTCTTCCTTTTTGTCTGATTTACCCTGTTCTTGACCTCTCTTCTGAATAGGGTTCTTATCGGATTCAGTTTTATTTTCTTTTTTATGTTCAGAAAGTTGGATTTTATTGTCCACTTGCTTGCCAGACCTTAAAGTGGTAATTGCCTGGACTTCATAGGTCGGATTTCCATTAGAATTGATTTGATACTGACCTATCTGACCTTGATTTTGTTGTCTACTAGGGTTAGGCACTGGTTGACTAGGTAGTTCACCTTTCTTCCTATCCCCTAGAGAGTTAGCTATTTGGCTCAGACTAACCTCAAGTTTTGCAATTACTTGCGCATGGAATTGGTTAGTCTGGGCTTGGGCTGTATTGGTCTGTTGTTATTGCTTGATAAAATCTTGTTGTTGTTTCATCATATTAGCCATCATGGTTTCTAATTGTGAAGGTTGCTGTGGGATAGGGGCATTATAAGGAGGCACAGATGGAACCAATGGTTGGTTCATTTGTGATGGACCTATCCTGGGGAAGTTGTTCTGAAAACCTGGTGGACCACCTTGATGCTGAATAGGTTCATTTTGCTTTTATGAGAAATTTGGGTGGAACCTATTATCAGGGTGGTAAACTGGGCTGAACGAGTTGGGAGTGGGCTTCTTAAAGGCACTATATGAATTTAGAGCATTTGCTTGCTCGGCCTTCATTGTGGGCAGATTAGGGCAGCACTCCACTAGATGCTCCGGACTGTTACACAAGACACAAACTATATGACTCGTGATCCACTTTCATGACGGAATTTGACTCTTTGTATGAACTTGAACTAGTGAAAACAGTGAAAGCATCAAACTTTTTACTTAAGTTGTTCATTCCAGTCACCAGATTGGACATGACATTTTTGAGTTCTAGATTTGTTTTCATTTGATAATTACCTAGTTTTCTAGATCCGAACTCATCTCTATTTACTTCCTCACCATAGCTACTCCAATTTTGGGCATTTTCAGCTAAGTCAACAAGAAATTCATAGGCTTGATCTGGGGTTTGGTTCATGAACCTACCCTTGTGCATGGACTCAATCATGTTCCTATGTGCTAGAGGTAATCCTTTGTAAAAGAAATATACTAGATCAGCCTTGTCAAGCCCATGATGCGGACACTTGACCAAAAGATCATGGAATCTTTTCCAAAGTTGGGAAAATTCCTCCTCAGATTTTCCTCTAAAAGTTCTTATGGCATCCTTAATTTTTTCTGTTTTAATCATGGGGTAAAATTTTGCCATGAACTTCCTAGATAGTTGTTCCCATGATGTGATGGAATTTAAAGCAAGGGAATACAGCCATGCAGCAGCATGATCCTCTAAAGTCATGGGAAACAACCTTAATTTAATACCCTCTTCATCTAAGTTTTAATTTTTAAACGTTTGACAGATTGTCAAAAATTTGTTTAGATGAATGTAGGGTTGTTCACTCTCGAACCCATGAAACTTGGGTAACATATTTATTGTTGCAGCCCGAATCTCGAATTGGGATGCATTATTAATCGATAATACTATGCAGGTAGGGGGACTAGCGGATGCGGGTGTAAACAATTCATTCAGGGTTCTAATATGTTCACCCATTGTAGAGATCGACGTTTGGTTTACAGTTCGCAAGTTGTGATGAAAAGTTCTGTCAATCTCAGGATCAAATGGGGTTAACTTATCCCTTAATGACCTTCTACCATGCATACATTATCAATAACTTAATTAGACTCAACTCCTAAACGAAATCCTAAAAGAGAAGAAGGGCTAGACACAGATGACCTCAACCAACACCACACAATAATTTGACCCTATTAGTCTTAGAATTAAGTGAGGTTTAGTAGCTACTTAAATTTAGTTGCACAGAGATTTATCAGGTTAAAAAGTTCCTGAAATTCTCTCTAGATTAGACAACTCCTAATCTCCCTTTCAGATTAAGCTTGAGCTTACCAGTTAAGCGATCCAGTAACCAGTGACCAGGAAAGTCCCGGGGTGTGTGGTGGTGCCAGAAGGGATACACCGATGCCACAATACCCGTAACAGTTCTCACTATTGTAAAACTTTCCTAGACATCACCAATTACTAAATCCTCACTGGAGTGGCTTTCAGCCGCTTCTTTCCAAGAGCCTAATTGAGCTCGAAAACCCTAAGGCCAACGTCTAATTGATTTTAATTTAATTTGGCTTAGGATATGTATGCAAGGTGGTGATTTTTGGGCTAAGGATAGGTAATGACTTTCTGACCTTATCTTTTTAATGGGTTTTGCCCTTAAATTATTTTATGCAAATGCTTAATACTAAATGCAGCAAATAATCAATATTTTTAAAGTTTGTGCAATGTCATTAGGTTGTACTGATTAAATGAGCAAGCAATTTTTTTTATATTTACTATTTTCTTATTTTTTTTAATATTTAAATTTTTATATAGCAATAACTTGAATGTAAACTAAACACAATCCTTATGCGTCAATCAATCTCCGAATGCCTGTTGAATAAGCTCTGGAGATTACTCCGTGAGGAGCCCCAATAGAGGTAGATCACCTCGGAGGATTGCACCCTATCAATTACTAGCAAAAATAAATTTTTTTTGATTTAATTAATTTTTTATTATTATTATTATTTTAAAGATTTAAATTTCAAATTTCGAATCACAGAATTCAAATTTTGAATTTAAATTTTCGAATTTTTGACTTTCGGAAATTTTTTCATTTTTTTTATTATCTTTTTTTAATATTTTTTTATTTTTTTAAAAAAAATTAAATTTCGAATTTCAAATTTCAGAATTTAATAACTACGAAATTATTAACTAAAAAAAGTCAAAATAAGAAAAATTAATAAAAATAAAAACTTACTACCGGATTGCGTTCACTCCGGGCATCCAAAATTCGATTTGATCTTAATGATCGTTCTTGCTTCTCGATTTGCCTCCCCGGCAACAGCGCCAAAATTTTGTTCGTCCGATTCCTATTTAACTAAAAATATGCTAAACAGATCGTTGTTAGAACCGACAAACAAAGTTTAAATTAATTTTACTCTTACCTGTTCTACTTAAAGAATAGTGGTTGTAAGAGGTCGATCCACAGGAAGGCGATTGGAGTTGCATAAAATTAGAACATTCACTCGGATTCAAAATCAATTTTTGAATAATGGAAGAAAAATATTACATTGGGGATGTTGAATGATTCTCTGGTCTACCAGATGATGTTTTCTAATTGAAATTAACTAAAAGACAAGTATTTAGATTCGAAGAGCATTTATATTTTTGCTTAATCAAAGAAGAACTTTGGCATAAATTAAAATGGATTAAGCTAAGAAGATTGAAGCCTGGAACATAAATTGCTTAAAAGAAAATTAAAAGATTGCATAAAAAGCAGAAATTAAACTAAACCTAGAACACGGATTGCATGGAAGAGAAATGATAGATTTGATAAAAGTAAATTGATTACAAAAATAAAATGAAGATTGGAAGCCTAATGCTTCCTCCTTCTACAAAATAAAACATAAAAACAAAGGAAGAAAAACCACAAAACTCTCCTTTCTCCTCCTCCCCTATTTTTTTATTCTTTCTTTTCAAACCAAAACAGAGCCATATCTGTTTTCCCCTTTTTTTTTTCTCTCTTCTCTCCTAAACCGAGTGCTTCCTTCCCTATTTCTTTGGCCCAACCGAGCGCCCCCCTCCCCCTTCCCGATGGCTCCCTTATATAGATCCCCAGCAAGCGTGGATGGCTGGATGCTGGGCGGACGGAGAGGGTGGACGAGGTGGAGGCTGAGATGCTGCTTGGATCACGGAATCGCTGGGGCTTCCTTCACGGATGGCTGATCTGGGAAGGGACGCGATGCAGGGGCGTTGATGGTTGCTGTGAATGCGTTGGGTCGAGCGAAAGAAGAAGAGCTTGACGTGTGATCGCTGGGAACGTCGATCACGGACGGAAGCAAAGGCGGAGGGGGGTCTCAAATCCATAAGGGGGAAGCGGGGATTTCTCGGAGGAAGGCATGGAAGCTTTGTTGATGGGGTTTGGGGGAGAATCACGGGCGGAAGGAGCTAGATTACCGGCTGCTGGGACGCTGGAATGGTGCTGATGGATGCGAATGGAAGGAGCTTGACGCTGATCGCGGGATGCTGGAGATGCGAGCGTTGCGATGCGAACGAACACAAGGCTGATACGCTGGGGATCCGGAAGCTTGGACGCTGGGATTTGGGGGAGCACTTGGAGGCCGCCGCGAGATCTTGGGATGATGGCATGATCATGGGTGCAAGGAGAGGGCGGACGCTGGGACTCTGCTGATGGGCGAACGGCTGGAAGAAGCTGCTGGGAGGATCGACTGATTTGGAAGGAAGCTAGGTGATGGGGTTCTCGAATCCCGAAGAGGGGGATGCGGGATGACTCCTTGATGGTGAGAAACGGCTCCGGCTGCAATGGGGGGGCTGATTTGGAGGCTTGGGTGCAGTAAGGTGCTGGGGTTACACGTGGGATGCTGGAATTCCAGGATCGCTAGAAATGGAATGTAATCCGATGGACGGCGCGGATGCTGGGACATCGCAACGTGTTGAAGGCATGATGCTGATGATGAACCGTGGGATGGCTAGCACAATGTGGGGAATCACTCGGGGGCAAATATGCTCGACCAGGTCATGGTAGGATTGGGCCTGCACAATCTGTTCCAATTGCACATTTAAACTTTAATTTACAATAATCTATGTCAAACAAAAATATAATATTAAAATAGTGAATTTTTCATTATATGTTGATAGTAATACTAGTTTAAGCAATATGTAGATCGCACTTTTCTGCTCTCATCAATAGGCCAAGTATATTCTTAGATCTATCTCTACAGACTTTAATTTCCAAACTATAGGATGCTTCCCCAAGATCTTTCATGGAGAATTTTTTAGACAACCAGACCTTGACCGAAGTCAGCATGAAAATATCGTTCCCAATCAGGAGGATTTCATCCACGTACAATATGAGAAATATGACAGCACTCTTATTAACTTTCTTATAAACACGTGGTTCCTCTTTATTCTTGATGAAATCAAACAATTTGATCGCCTCATTAAAACGAGTGTTCCAACTCTGAGATGCTTGCTATAGTCCATAAATGAACTTTTGCAGCTTGCAGATCTTGTGATCTCCATCACTGAAAGTGAAACCCAAAGGCTGCTCCATATAGATATACCAAATCTCATAATCATGATATGCTGCAATAGCAAGCAATGTTCGAATGGACGTCAGCATGGCCACAGGTGAAAAGGTCTCCTGATAGTCAATGCCTCTGCGCTGACTATACCCTTTCGCCACTAGTCTTGCCTTATAGGTCTCTACTTTTCCATACGAACCTATCTTTCTTTTGGAGATCCATTTACAACCAATAGGTACTATACCTTTTGGTAGATCAACTAAGATCCAGATTTGGTTGGAATGCATGGAGTTTATTTCTAACTTTATGGCTTTTAGCCATTTCTCGAAATCGATGTCTAACATCGCCTCATTGTAGGTATTGAGATCCTGTATACGTTTCCTACTCCCATGAGGAACATTTTCTCAGTATCCTCTGTAAACATACTAAAGTATCTTTCAGGAGGATGGAAGATCCTAATATATCTACGAGGTGGAGGAGATACTACATATACTGGCTCAGTATGAATAGGTTTTGTAGGTTCCATGACTCGCTGCTTTTCAGAAACTTTCTCTTCAAGCTTAATTTTTCTCCCACTAACTCTATCATGGATAAACTGTTTTTTCAAGAAACTAACATGTTGATTCACAAAAACATTGTGATCCTCTGGGACGTAAAAGTAGTATCCTAATAACTCTTTAGGATATCCTATAAAACGAGTACTCATTATCCTAGCCTCTAACTCGTCCGCCTGTAGTCTCTTGACGTGGGCCGGACATCCTCAAATCTTGAGATGACCAAGACTCGGTTTCTGATCATTCAATATCTACGGTGTGGTAGGAACGGATTTAGAGGAAACTCTATTCAATAAATAAATTGTAGAAAGTAAAGCATCTCTCCAAAGAAACAAGAGTAAATCAGTGAAGCTCATCATGGAGTGGACCATATCCAATAGAGTCTGATTCCTTCTCTCCGACACCCTGTTGAGTTGAGGTGTACTAGGAGGAGTCTATTGTGAGACTATGCCATTTTTTCTAAGATAGTTACGAAATTCTCCACTAAGTTATTCTTCTCCTCGACATGATCAAAAAGTCTTAAGAGGTTTTTCAGTTTGTTTTTCTACTTCATTTCTGAACTCTTTAAACTTTTCAAAATCTTCAGATTTGTGTCTCATAAGATACATATACCCATATCATGAACAATCATCGGTAAAGGTAATGAAGTATAAATAACGACCCCTGGCTTGCACATCGAATGGGCCACACACATCAGTGTGTACCAGAAAAAGTATCTCAGTGGTCCTCTCTTCATGTTCTACAAAGGATAATCTGGCCCTTTTTTGTAGAAGGCAGGATTCACAAACTGGATATGACTCAAAATCAATGGGCCGAGAAGCTCATCTTTCTTCAATTTGTTTATTTTGTCCTTTTCAATATGGCCAAGTCTGAGGTGCCACATATACTTCTATTTTATCTCATCTCTGGATCTTTTTGATCCTATGGCACTCACTACTTGCTCAGATACATTCACAGATACATCTATATATAAGTGATAAAGACTGTCAATCATAAAACTACGTGCAACCAATTTATTTCTAAAATAAATCGAACAATAGTCTTCATCAAAATTAAAAATATGGTCATCCTGTGCTAAACATAATATAAAATTAAATTTCTTCTTGCAGTAGGTACATAATAACAGTCTCTAAGTATCAAACTAAATTTAGACGGTAGTCGTAGAAGATAGGTGCCACAACTCCAGTAGCAACTCTTGCATCGTTGGCAACTCAAAGGATTACTGCACCCTCTGCTAGCCTTCTACTTTTCTTTAGATCCTACATCGTAGTGCACAAGTGAGCACTAGAACCAGAATCAATAACCCAACTGGAAGTAGAAGAAATCGTAAGATTAGTTTCAATAACGATCAGGTCTAACATACCTTTTGAAGGTATGTCTTCCTTTTTGTTCTTCAGGCTCTCGAGATATAAAGGACAGTTTCTCTTCCAATGGCCGTCGACGTTGCTGTGAAAACATTTTTCTTTGTCATCAGTCTTTTTCTTTTGAACTTTCTTTTTTGGTTTTTTCTCGATCTTCTGCTTCTTCGTAGACTTCTTCTTCTTCCTAGTAGATTTTCTTTTGGAAGTAAAAGCCAACTCTGCAGCGAGAATAGTGCCCCTTGAACCTTTCAAGGCCCCTTCAGCAGTTACAACATATTTAACAATTTGGTCTTGGCGCAATCAATTTTATTTATATGGTAGTTTACTATAAATTGCCCAAATAAATCTGAAAGGAATTGCAAGTTCAAATCTACTTGTAATTCCTTATGCATGGTCATGTTGAGATTTTCAAGCTCCTCTAAATCCTTGATCATAGTCAAATAGTGATCATGGATAGACTGTCCTTCGCGCATCTTTGCGTTGAAGAGCTTCTTGGACTCTTCAAAACGTGCTGTGAGATTTTGCTCGTCATACAATTCTTGCAGGTGAGTCAATATGTTTCTGGCAGTCTTCATGTTCTCATGCTGGCATTAGAGTTCATTGGATATAGATGCCATGATGTAGCACCTGACCCTGATGTCATCATCCGTCCACTTATCATGTGTAGCACGTTGATCAGTGGTCGGACGGGTTGGTAACGAGGGGATATCATTGTCAAGTACCTAGCCTATTTTCTCGCAACTCAAAATAATTTCCAAATTTTTTAGCCAGTTTTTTATAATTGAGTCCAATCAGACGGTTGGTCTCGAGAATTCGGATCAAAGGGTTAGAAGCTGATATTTTTTATCTGTAGAGAGTAAAGATTATACTTAGATTTTGTACTTGATCTTAATTTATTTTAGGGTCTTTTAAATAAATACACCTTTTACTATTTTTTCGAATCTCTCATACTCCTCTGGTAGAGAAATAGAAACCCTTTACGACTAGAGTTTCAAGTGGGTACTGCGGTCCCATCGATTTACATGCCACCTCACCTAACAGTTATTAGCGACACATAAAACGATGAATGTACAACTCTTGTACAATGCTTCTCAACAAGTTGCAGCGCTATCCGGTCTATAAGTCATGAAGGCCTCACCTAACAGTTATTGGTCCCATTTCTTGGTTAAGTCAGGCACCGTATAATCGTGGAAGCGAAGCTGTCATTGGGTCCCTCACCTAATAGTTATTGAGCCCAAGCCCATCTTTATCCCGCAACATCTCCTGCTAATAGAGTGGTCTTGCCCCTCGATACAACTGACCACTATAACCAGCCGAGACAAGTCAACAATAGAAAGACGTTAGCAGCTCTACTATGGTGGAAGACCGCTAGACTTAATATTTATGCGAGAAGATTTAATTTAAGTCTCTTTCATCATTTTAATTATTTACATCTAATGCAAATAATAATCTATCTGCTAAACATAAATATAAAAGTAACTGATGATGATCATGGACCTAGGATGAGGGTCATAGTACAAGCACATGCACGTTAATTGGTTAGATCGTCTTCAACTCTTGATTCGATTTGAGCACCCTTGATCCAATCGCAATCAACTCCTTGACCTATCTTCAATCAACTCTTGATCTTGATCCGCACAATTCATGCTTGTAGAGGTATGCACCGATCAACCATTGATGTGCAAATACATCATAGATTATAACTCAGAAACTATGCTAATTAAAACAATAGTTACATTCTCTTTTTAATGAGACACGTAGGTCTCTAAATATATCAATATAAGATGTACGTAGGCATCTGGTTTTCTAAATTATATATCATCACATAACATTACAGAACATTGCAGAATATTTCAGCACATAAGGAGTCCATCCATGATCATCACCACATGAATCTCAAGCATGACTAAAATCACAAATCTGAATATTTAACTGATTACATCATCATATGAGTCGCTGATCATGCAAGACATGATTCTAATTACATGTAATCTTATTAACATAGCAATAGAATCTTTAATCTATATGCAGAAAAATCAGCATGCAGAAAAATCAGTAATCTGAAAATTCTGCATGCAAAAAAATTCAGCAAGCATAATCTTTAAATTTTTAGATCTAACATGCTTTCAATCATTAATCTTAATCTTAATCTATGCAACCATGGCTCTGATACCACTGTTGAAAAACCGTGCATGCTGTAGAAAATTAAAACTGCAGTGGAAGACGCATGCACGGTTCATTCATCGCATGAATGTATTTTAAAACTGTTCATAGATAGATTAAGATTAAATACTTTAAAAGAAAAGATCTGATCTTCACCTTATGCAGATAGATGTTCACCGCAATTTGATGATTGTGGCAATATTAAAAGGCTCGCTTAAAGCCGCACACGTGTCCGGCCTCTACGGATATCCACACAAGTGGGCCAATCCAAGCGTATGAATCTCTCCGGAGTTGCTAGCTCCCTTGCAGAGATTACTTTTGATGGCTGAAATTCTCTCTTCTTTCAATCAACTCTTGATTGCCTTTGAGAGGAAGAAGAAGGACTAGAGAGGGAGGAAGAAGAACCACCCCTTGCTGCCTTTCTCTTGCTTGTGGTGGAAGAAGGAAGTGGAGAAAGGGAGGCCGCCACACCAAAGGTTGGAATCAAGAGAGGGCTGCCGGCCCCTCTTCTTTTCCTTTTATACTTGGTGTGGACTCCTCATAAAAATAAGGAGAAACCATGCCTCAAACCTCTTTTCAACCCTAGGCATGGCCCTTCCTAAAATTATGAAGAGCCACACGCTTGAAGAAGAAAAATAAGGAGGGGCGCACGCCCCTCCTCTTTGGTGGTGAACCCTCCTTTAAGGAGAATTCATGTGGCCTATCCCTATTAGATCATGACTTAAATTTGGACATTAGGAGTCCTACTCCATGTAGGACTCATATAAATTTTAGTCCTAATCCAATTAGAACTTTAAGAGTCTTACTCCAAGTAGGACTCTAATAATTTGCAGTCTTAATCTAATTAGGACTCTAAGAGTCCGACTCTAAGTAAGACTCTTGAACCTTATCTAATAAGAGTAAGCCCAATTTAATTAAGTCCAATTGATTCAATCAAATTGCAATCCAATTGCAATTATTCCTTCTTCAACTCACTAACTTTTAGTGGGTTAAACCAATTATTAATCAAATTGATAATTATTATTTATTGTGATTCCAAATCACAATCCAATTATTGGATCGGTCAATACCTCTAATGTGTGTGACCCCATAGGTTTATATTTTATTTGGTAGTGAGATATATTGTGATCCCTAGCACAATATCTTTGAAAACTCCATTCAGTGGGTTGGAACAATTCCAACTCATCTCACCAGGGATCATTGACCATCAAGATAATCTCTATGAGTCTCACTATCCACCAGTGACACCTATAGCATGTGGCGGCAACTCAACAGAATGGAATGAATGAACCTCTAGGTGCAGTTATCATATGATACAATCCTACTATCATGGATCCCAATAAGACGAAGGTCATGGATAACTCGTCAAATTCCATCGTCTGTCATATGTTAAGATTTATACGACTTAGTTCGAGAGTGAAAATTTTTTTTCCCACTTTATATACTGCTCCGACCAAAGTCTTATGAACTCAGTTTCATAAATTATATAAGAATACTTCTTATCTACCAAGATCGATAGATTCCATGTAGATGCACATCCTACTCCTATAATGAACCTACTGCAGCCAATCTGCACCACAAGAACCCATATAACTAGAGACCATGTATATATGCAGTCAAACTACAACAACCTTACTATGAATAGCCGAAGCACCGTAGGTCAAAAGACCAGTCACATTACTACAACATCAAATAAGTCACTGACGAGTGGATAGACATCCAAGTAACTTCCTTACTTTGGCCATGCTTGGTACCTTTGTTCTCTAACAAGCACCTGCACTATCACTCCAGTGTCCCTACACTATGGACTCGAGACTCGTCCATCTATAAGGATAGTGATCTGTGCACTAATCTCATCGGATCGATCACCATCCTCGTGATAATCCATCGATCAAGAGCTTTTAGAAATTAATCACCAATGACACATGGCTCAAATTCTGAATTCTTGAGAATATGTATCATCATCTTATTAATTTTTTGGACGATTCTTAGGTGTATACACAATATGAATAAAAAAATGCCCATTATTATTAAATAATAATAAAGTCAAGTACAAAATTATGTTTCAGAATAAATTATGTATCAGCCAGATTGGCTTCTAGGGCATACATCTAACACGAGGCCTCCTCCTCGAAGCTTGACTTTGGCTCGCCAGGGTCACTCCCATCTCTACCACCATGGGCCTTTGCAAAGATCTTCCCTCCTCTGCCTGGCACCGGAGCCGAAAATCAGCACATCGCCTCCAAGATCCCGATCCTCCTATATTCGAAGCAGAACTTTGGCACATTTTTATAGACGAAAGGCTACCACAACACCCTCATCTTCCCTTGGATCTAAACACTGGGGAGAAGTGGCTCAGTGGCATCGATAGCTACCTTCAATTGGGCGAAACCAATCACTCGTTGTTGTTCTGTCATGTCATCGATTTCATTTGCCCACCCCGCCATCGCCGCGATCCAGAAGATAGTGGTGGTAGCCCAGTACTCCATCGGTAGCTGGGGAGCTGGATCGACACCCCCATCATCTTCATGGTGTCGACCCCCGATGCAAAATCAGACTTCCATGGCTTTATGGTGAGGAGCTGGCCCACCACCACCCACGATCCTTCGGTGAGTGCCCGATCCCTGTCCATCATCGTCCTAAACCTCAGGGTGAGGTGATTGTCGGTGAGGGGCACTACCACCACCTCCTCTTCCATCTTCCCACAGGCAGCCACATCCTTGGCCAGCCAGTCCGCCGATACCCAGCGGCCGAGGCTACGGACCACCACTGCCAAGCCATCCCACTCCTTGCGCAAAGCCTTTGTTGGCTCCTTCGACAACTCCAGCACGGTTAAGAAGGAACCGGCGAAGCTGCTCCACCTCCCGCATCTGAGGCCCTGTTGGGTCACCAAAGTCCCTAGCCTCGCTCGAGCCCCCGATCCCTCGCCTAGCACTGGTTGCGGTGGGCACTCGCCCTTGACAGCCCTATCACCACATTCCCTACGTTTGCCTTCTCATCTGAGCTCGTCTTCCTATCCATCTCCGTCGTGCACGAAGTTTGACGAAATCGCCCCACAGAGCGAACTAACTGTTACAACGATGCTTCTGCATGGTCATTTTTGGGCCAATCTAATAAGCGACCTAGGAGCCCTGTGACGACCTCTGGGCAGGGCTGAGTTGTAGATGGGCCAACCGGCACCGTAGGTTGGGCCTCGTCTAAGGAGGGGTCGGGCACACCCTGCACGCCTGATGCAGGCGGCCCGCTTGCATGAGGGGGCCTGCCAGGAGCCCCACAGTAGGTTGGCTTGGGGCGGAGACGGGCATGCCGCCCCTGCTAGGCACACCTGGGTCTGAGCCGGACATGGTGGCGAGGCCACCTTCTGTGGCCACAACAACGCCAAGCCCGACGACGGTTGGCCACCTTGTTCCTCACTGGGATGTGTTGGAGAGTTATCTGGAGGAGGATTGGGCGTTGGAGATCCAACGACACTAGGTGACGGTGCGGCAGCGGCTCAGCCAGCCTGAGTGCCCCGAGATGTGGCGACGCAGGGAGGTGGCAACAGCAGCGACAACGATGATGACTGAATTGTAGGGAGGGAGGCCGCAGGCTGGTCAACGGTGGTTGTGGATCACCCTACCGTTGTGCAACGGGTCAAGGGAACTGGTGATGCGGGTGGTCTCGGGCGTGAGCGAGGATGGCGACCAAGGGACCGAGCCAGCCCATGATGAGGAGGTGGACTTTGAGGCTTTGGAGGGGGCAGTGTTAGGCGCAACACTAGGGCCGCTCATCAGGGTAGTGCTGGATGAAGATCCTAGCATGGAACTGTAGGGGGCAGCAAAGCCTTCCTTCATGACGTCCTTCAAGAGATTGGTTCAGGTTAATGGTCCAGAGATCTACTTCCTATATGAGACGCATTTATGATAGCTGATTGGGAGTCCTTCACAGTGGAGTATCAGGAATTGTCTGAGGGCATTTTGGTGTTGTGGAAGGGGGGGAAGGCCACTGTGGATATCTTCCACAGCTACCTATAGCAGGTTGTAATGGTTATTTCAGAACCTAATGAAGCCCCATGGGTCTTATGTGGTGTGTATGCGAGCACTAACTACAGGGCAAGGAGAGTCCACTGGAATGAGATCACCATCCTGGTGTATCAGGGCATTTCGATAGTAGTGGTGGGTGATTTCAAATGTGTCCAAGGCCCCAAAAAAAGATGGGAGGTAGGGCTTACACTGATTTAGTGGACAGGAGGGAGTTCTGTGATTTCTTGTCGAGGAGTAGACTAGGGGACCTCGGCTTCTCTTGGTCGCAGTTCACCTGGTGTAACAACCAGTATGACTAAGCCATGGTGTGGGAGCGATTAACAGGGCCATTACGTCTCTAGGTTGGATCCTCCATTTTTCTACCTACCAGGTCAGTCATTTATCTTAGATTGCTTTTGATCACTACCTAATTTTGATCTCTACAACCTCAGGCTCCAGTCACTACAACCCTTTCCATTTTGAGAAAGTGTGGTTGCCATACCCCTAGTCTTGGGATATTATCCAGAAGGCCTGGGGTATGCCGGTGCGAGGTGATGCCATGCAGAAGGTGTCGCACCGGTTGGAACTCACCAAGCGACGGCTTCATCGAAGGAATCGAGAGGTCGTAGGCAACGTCTTTAGAATATTGGAGGAGGTGAAGGTTCAATTGCTGATCTTCATGGGAGGAAAGACCGAGGAGGAAAGCTCTCGGAGGCTGACATGGTGGGCCTATGGCAGCTACTCGCCACACATCACTCTTTATTGTGGCAGCAGGAGGTCTTCTGGAGATAGAGATTTAGGATCCAGTAGGTTAAAGAGGGGAATCAGAACACCAGTTTTTTCGACTAGATGACCATCATCAGGAGGCAGAGGAACATGATTCGCTCCTTGAGAGTTGAGGTGGGCCAACAGGTGGAGGAGGATTCTTCAGTTAGATAGGTGTTGTTCGACTTCTTCATATCCAGGTGGATGGAGGACAGTGGGTCAGAGAAAGTCGGCCAGCTCCCAAGGCCGGAAGTTAGAATTGGAGCAGTAGAGGATGAAGCCTTGATTCGGCCATTGTCAAAGATGGAGGTGCAGGAGGCTGTCTGGGTCTTGGCAGAAGACAAAGTCCCAGGACCAAACAGTTTCCCTCCTTCCTTTTTTTGGAGCTACTGGTGTATTATTCAAAGAGCAGTGGTGGAGGCAGCCCAGCTATTCTTTAGTTGGGCAATGATGGCAGATGATTGGAAGACCACATATATCACTTTGATACGAAAGCCCCAGGATGCGGTGGAGCCGTGCCATTTTAGGCCCATCAGCCTATGTACCACACCCTACAAGGTCTTGGCGGGGATCATGGTGGGCAGGATGAAGCCTCTGCTGCCAGGTCTTATCTTCTAAAAGCAGGGGGCATTCATGGGGAGCACGAATATCTCTAACAATGCCATGTTGGCCTAGAAAATGATGTAGGATCTATAGCAGGCCTCGAAGAGGCAGAGCCTGATGGCAATCACGCTACACATGGACAGAGCTTTTGACATGACTCGGTGGAGTCTCCTCAAGCTAGCACTGGAGAGCTTCGACTTCCATGAGATCTGGATAGACTGGGTTCTGGGCTGTGTCCAGGGGTCGAATTCTTCCATCCTGGTCAATGACACGTCGTTGCCTTTCTTCC
The DNA here is from genome assembly GCF_009389715.1 of Phoenix dactylifera. Lineage (NCBI taxonomy): Eukaryota > Viridiplantae > Streptophyta > Magnoliopsida > Arecales > Arecaceae > Phoenix > Phoenix dactylifera. The sequence continues at coordinate 181,146 of NW_024068018.1, read as the reverse complement.
AATCCACCTTGGGTTTCGACAAGGTTGTCCTCTATCCTCATATTATTCATTATTTGCTCTGATGTGCTTGATAGTCAACTTTAAAGACCACGCAATAGCACGTATCTGGTAGGATAGTGATTACGGGTATCGATCCACAAGGATTGGGGTATAGTTGTTTTTCTTAAAAATAAAAATATTTAAAACAAAGAGTTTGTGAAGAAATTAAACTAAGGAATTTAATAAAAAATGCAATTAAAATGATATCAGTTTGAGGAAACCTAGGGCAAGGAATTCACCACTAACATCGGAACAAGGGTTATTTGTATTTTAATTTATTCTTGGGTTAACATGCAAATTGGCTACAAGCCTAATAAGCATTTAAATAGAAATTCACAAAAGTAATTTGGAAATAATCCATCTTCAGTTGGCATGAATGTCTATCCTAAACTAATGTGGCAGGACACTGCATCTTCCTTAAGTATGGACTATCTTATATTTACTTAGTGATCATGAAGAACAGTTTTATAAACGTCATACTTAAAATCACAGAAATTAAATATGAGTTAAAAAAAGATATCCATTAAAAACAATAAGTTCATACAACCTCCAAGAATAGAAATAAAAAAATATAAAATCCGTATCCCTTGTTAGGGCTGCATCCAGCCCTGGAGAGGAGATCAGCCTTCCATGAAGTCGCAGGCGACAGCAGCAGTGGCACAGCAGCGGGCTCCCATTTCTTCCCTTTCTTCCTTCGGCGACTCCCCTCTTATCACTTCATTTCTTTTTCTTTTTCTTTTTCTTTTTTTTTCGTGGGAAGTAATTCCCAGAATATCCCAAACTATTATCTCTCCCTTTACTTCTTCTTCTTCCCGTGGGATTTGGCCTCCCCCCCGGTGGGGAAGAGGAGGAATGCTCTCCTCTGATCAACATCTTCTCTTTATATAAGCAGCCCATCTCCCTCTCTCTCTTCCTTGTGGTTGTTCCGAGTGGTGGATAAGCTTGTGGAGGCTTCATCTCTTCCGTGGATGATAGGAGCTACATCTAATCTGGGTGTTGCGAAGAAGATATGCTGGGAACTCGGACTCTGTTCGGCAGATGCACTTCTTCAACGTGGAGGCGACGTGGACGGACTGGAATCTAGGATCGGAATGGGATGAAGATGCGTGAAACAGGGGATGCGGCATGACGGGCATTTGAGAGGATCTCGGATGAAGAGGATTACGTAGAAGATGGGATTGGAACTTGGTTCCGAAGCAGGTGATGGCTGGGAGATGATGAGGTTTCGGATGGGAGAGGCGCTGAGCCGGACGCGTGGACTTTGTTAGGAGAAGTGGTTTGGGATGTGATCCACGGAATGGGAAGATGACTACGTTCTGTTTCCGAAATAGGGGAGGATACGTTTGGTTGCCGTGAAGCTCGGGACTCGGGGAGGATGAAGTCTGGGAATCGGCTGAAACGAGATCCTTTGATGCTCACGGGATGGGAAGAGATCTTTGGGTGATGCGGACGAAATCTGGGAGGAGGTGATGTGGAAGATGAACACAGAATGGATCTGTGATGAAGAAACGATGGGAAGACGATACGGATGCGAGGGGAAGTTTGGATGGGAAGGATGAGGATGGGTTGGTTCAGAAGCAGAGGATGATGATAAGCTGGGAACTGATCGCATTGAAGGAGTTGGCTTGATTCTCGGATGCAAGGGATGTTCGTTTAAGATGCGGGATGAAGATAGATCACAGATGGGATGAGCGTGGAATCTAGCGGAAGAAGTTGGCTTGGTTCTTATCCGGAATGCTATCGGGATACTCGGACGCGATGAATGGAGTTGATCCGTGGGATATTTGGAAAGATGTGGAGAAGGAAACACAGACAGGGGAAAGGATGCTGGGAAGGACGTGGAGGTTTGATTTGAATGGGAGAAATGAAGCGATAAATTCTGTTTTCAGGGGATCCAGCAGTTGGTTTGAGTCCGCGAGGGGTGGCTGCATTTGGCTGGGAACGAACTGGAAATAGGGGATAAGCTTGTAATCCGAGATGCAGGGGATTTTGGAGGAGAAGATCTGTTCTTTGTTTCAACGCATGGGAAAAACAATGGGTTTGAGAGGCGTGGAGTTGGGTGATGCAAGATGAATGGCTGAGATGTGATGAGGCTTTGGGATCCGTGCAACTAAGATGGTATGCTTTGAGATCTGAGAAACAAATAATTGAAGGAATTTTATTGTTTTTGAGATTAAAATTGGATCATGTGGAAAAAGAGTTGGAACGAGTGGGAAGAAAATTAGGTGACTGAATCAGAGGGTCTTGATTTGCGGGGTGCATGCGATTTGGGTTCAGAGATCATCCTAAATCAATTCGACTTGACCTGCATCCATTAGACTCAACAATAACAATAATAAAAAGAATCAAACTTGAATAATTTATTTAAAATGAAATGATGAAGGAAAACACATTTTTTTTAGTTAAATTTATAAAATATGTGAATTAAAATAATGATAAGTGCTATGAATAAGATATTAGTTTATGCATTATTTAGCACTTATCACACCCCCCCAACCTACATTTTGCTAGTCCTCGAGCAAAATAAAAAAAACTAACTCACTTCCGCAAGAATCACGATTGCATTTATCATATGCAATAAGGCTTTAAACCCCTAGATGGCCCTAGTGGACGAGTTTTGTCTCGTGAGGGTTTTCCGGCGCAACTACCCACAACTGTTGTCGAAAGAATTTATTTTATTATTTTATAAAATCTAATTTCAAATGCCTTAATGTCAGGAATTTCAAAAGCACACAAAGTTTTAATTACTAAGTCAGTCCAAATCCTAAGTCAGTATGCAACTTAAGTTGAAGTCATTAAGTTTCCGTTAGGGAGTTGTAAGACTAATTTATACTTAGGTTCTCGGTGATATCTGGACATACACAAGCTAAGGCTTTAGATTCTCCAAAATACTGCTAAAACTAGTAGTTTCCAAAAATTGGTCAGATAAGACCGAATCACTGATTCAAAATCATCCTATCTTATAGGATTTCGAGAGTTGTGGATGTTTACTTTAATACCTCATGGGCTTTATCTATAATATTTCAGTTTACTCGAATTTTTACAACGATGGCTTTCACACTATCATCTTTTTCAAGGTCAATATTATTTTTTCTTCGCTATTTTTTTTTCATTATTTATTTTATATTTATAAATAAATTATGCACTTTTACTCTTGTAATGATTCCTCCGTGTAGCGAGCATTCAGTCAACAACTCCCACACCAAATGGCATAAGGTGTTGGGCATCAAGACTCCCCTACGGACCTATTTTGGGTTCATCATCACAAGCCCACTGACCTTTGACAATAGGTAGCCCTTTTCGATGTACCTGACTAAATTCACTCTTTTTTTTAATAAATATGGGATAATAGTGAATTAGATTAATGATTCATCAGGACTCAAGGTTGCTACCAGACTTAACAATATAATGTTGAACCTAACCCTTAGAAGTGCAGGCCATGTGTGTTGTGAAATTTCAAAGTAAAAATTATCTTACAACTCATCAAAAGAACTTTTAATGAAAAGAACTCAAATTGACTTACTCCTGACTAGTCACTGGGCTTTTTAGATTTTATATACTCTGTGTGTTTATCATTTCAGCACTAAGGCATAGAAATTAGGTTTTTTTTTGAGATAAACTTATTTAAAAAATACGAAAATGTAAAAATTTCTTCAAAAATTCGAATCTCCTATACCCCCAACCTAGATCAGACATTGTCCTCAATGTTTTTTTTAATATTATATTATATATATTTTTTATTATTTTTTATTATTTTTATTTTGTTTTAGTTTGGACGAAAATATGATGCAGATGGAGAATAGAAGCATTTTACCGTAGTTGCATCAGTAATATGAGGGATCCTGTTAATAAAATATGCGACAAGAAAATAAAAAAAATGTGCAGAAATAAGCTACGAAAATTGGGTTTCCTCCCAACAAGCGCTAAGTTTAACGTTTTCAGCCAGACACGTCAAGTGCAGTCAAGCATGCATTAAAAGAAAAAACACATCAATTCCTTATGTTTGCCTTAAAATCACTAGACAGCTCCTAACTGGTTTGAAGAGGGCACCTAAGCCTCCAATCCCGTCTAATGAACTAAGTTGACCAGGTAAGCTTCCAGATAAGTGGGGGGGTCACGATGCGTTCGCAAAGGTTCCACTTAAAAACCACTTGCCTCGAACAGATGAACTGTCTTCCTTAACGGGACAAAGCTTGCCTAGACATCAACTGAGTCACAGAGCGAAATTGGTGCAACTTTCGGTGATCTTCATCCTATTGAGCTCGAATCTCCCTAGGGGCCAACGTCTAATTGATTTTAATTAAGGTGATAGCTATGTGAGAATTGATTCAACCTACTTTGGGCAAGAATCTGATGATGAAATCTAGTTCTTATCTTGTTGGGGTGATTGCCCTTACTATGTGCGGATTAATTGGTGTATGTGTATCAAGCATGCATTCACACTTTTGCTGAAATTAAAATCAAACAATCACCACAAAATTTCAAGTTAATTGGGAATCACTTTAAATAAGAAAGGTTTAGAGGTTACCAAAGGAAATTTTCCGAGCAATTTTTTTTTAAAGCAAACCTCTATAGCATTCCTTTCCAGCAATTCCCTTTTTGATCGTCCCAAATTTCCTCTTTGATTCCTGATTAAATAATACCAAAATCAAAAATTAGTAAGAGAGAAGAAGGAGATAAGGAAAGTAACAAAAAATAGAAAATATTTTTATTTTATTTTTAGATATATATATTTTTTAAAAGTTCTTTTTTTTATGAAAAGAAAAACAACTATGCTAGCAATCCCCGGCAACGGTGCCAAAAATTGATAGTCAACTTTAAAGACCACGCAATAGCACGTATATGGTAGGATAGTGATTACGGATATCGATCCACAAGGATTGGGGTACAGTTGTTTTCTTAAAAATAAAAATATTTAAAAGAAAGAGTTTGTGAAGAAAATTAAACTAAGAAATTTAATAAAAAATGCAATTAAAATGATATCAGTTTGAGGGAACCTAGGGTAAGAAATTCACCACTAACATCGGAACAAGGGTTATTTGTATTTTTAATTTATTCTTGGGTTAACATGCAAATTGGCTACAAGCCTAATAAGCATTTAAATAGAAATTCACAAAAGTAATTTGAAAATAATTCATCTTCAGTTGGCATAAAATGTCTACCCTAAACTAATGTGGCAGGGACACTGCATCTTCCTTAAGCATAGACTATCTTATATTTACTTAGTGATCATGAAGAACAGTTGTATAAACGTCATACTTAAAATCACAGAAATTAAATATGAGTTAAAAGAGGATATCCATTAAAAACAATAAGTTCATACAACCCCAAAAATAGAAATAAAAAAATATAAAATCCGTATCCCTTTGTTAGGGCTGCATCCAACCCTGTTGAGGAGATCAGCTTTCCATGAAGTCGTAGGCGACAGCAGCAGTGGCACAGCAGCGGGCTCCCATTTCTTCATTTTCTTCCTTCGGCGACTCCCCTCTTATCACTTCATTTCTTTTTCTTTTTCTTTTTCTTTTTTTTTCGTGGGAAGTAATTCCCAGAATATCCCAAACTATTATCTCTCCCTTTACTTCTTCTTCTTCTCGTGGGATTTGGCCTCCCCCCCCCCCGGTGGGGAAGAGGAGGAATGCTCCCCTCTGATCAACGTCTTCTCTTTATATAAGCGGCCCATCTCCCTCTCTCTCTTCCTTGTGGCTGTTCCGAGTGGTGGATAAGGTTGTGGAGGCTTCATCTCTTCCGCGGATGATGGGAGCTACATCTAATCCGGGAGTTGGGAAGAAGATATGCTGGGAACTCGGACTCTGTTCGGCAGATGCACTTCTTCAACGTGGAGGCGATGTGGACGACTGGAATCTAGGATCGGAATGGGATGAAGATGCGTGAAGCAAGGGATGCGGCATGACGCGGGCGTTTGAGAGGATCTCGGATGAAAAGGATTACGGAGAAGATGGGATTGGAACTTGGTTCCGAAGCAGGTGATGGCTGGGAGATGATGAGGTTTGGGATGGGAGAGGCGCTGAGCCGGACGCGTGGGCCTTTGTTAGGAGAAGTGGTTTGGGATGTGATCCACGGAATGGAAAGATGACTGTGTTCTGTTTCCGAAACAGGGGAGGATACGTTTGGTTGTCGTGAAGCTCGGGACTCGGGAGGATGAAGTCTGGAAATCGGCTGAAACGAGATCCTTTGATGCTCACGGGATGGGAAGAGATCTTTGGATGATGCGGACGAAATCTGGGAGGAGGTGATGTGGAAGATGAACACGGAATGGATTTGTGATGAAGAAACGTTGGGAAGACGACACGGATGCGAGGGAAAGTTTGGATGGGAAGGATGAGGATGGGTTGGTTCAGAAGCAGAGGATGATGATAAGCTGGGAGCTGATCGCATTGAAGGAGTTGGCTTGATTCTTGGATGCAAGGGATGTTCGTTTAAGATGCAGGATGAAGATAGATCATAGACGGGATGAGCGTGGAATCTAGCGGAAGAAGTTGGCTTGGTTCTTATCCGGAATGCTATCAGGATACTCGGACGTGATGAATGGAGTTGATCCGTGGGATATTGGGAAAGATGTGGAGAAGGGAACGCAGACAGGGGAAAGGATGCTGGGAAGGATGTGGAGGTTTGATTTGAATGGGAGAAATGAAGCGATAAACTCTATTTTCAGGGGATCCAGCAGTTGGTTTGAGTCCGTGAGGGGTGGCTGCATTTAGCTGGGAATGAACTAGGAATACTGGATAAGCTTGTAATCCGAGATGCAGGGAATTTTGGAGGAGAAGATCTGTTCTTTGTTTCAACGCATGGGAAAAACAATGGGTTTGAGAGGCGTGGAGTTGGGTGATGCAAGATGAATGGCTGAGATGAGATGAGGCTTTGGGATCCGTGCAACTAAGATGGTATGCTTTGAGATCTGAGAAACAAATAATTGAAGGGATTTTATTATTTTTGAGATTAAAATTGGATCATGTGGAAAAAGAATTGGAACGAGTGGGAAAAAAATTAGGTGACTGAATCAGAGGGTCTTGATTTGCGGGGTGCATGCGATTTGGGTTTAGAGATCATCCTAAATCAATTCGACTTGACCTGCATCCATTAGACTGAACCAATAATAATAATAAAAAGAATCAAACTTGAATAATTTATTTAAAATGAAATGATGAAGGAAAACACATTTTTTTTAGTTAAATTTATAAAATATGTGAATTAAAATAATGATAAGTGCTATGAATAAGATATTAGTTTATGCATTATTTAGCACTTATCAGTGCTTTTTCATGCTTTGCAGGCAGCTTGTGGGAATCGGAAGCTGGAAGATTATGTTCTAGCTCCTAGTGTCCGACCTATATCTCACCCTACTATTTGCAGATGACTGTCTCCTACTAGCCAAGGTGAGGGCGAGGGATGCACGAGCCCTTAAGGGTATGCTGGCGGATTACTGCGTGGCCTCGGGGCAGAGAGTGAAACTTCAGAAATCGGCCATCTTCTTTAGCCTAAGCATGTAGCAAAGGGTGAGGCGGGAGATCAAGGGGATCCTGGAGATGCAGGAGCAGGAGGGGACGTGGAGCTATCTAGGAGTTCCTATCACGGGGAGGAGGCTGCAGGTGTCAGAGTGCTCAGAGCTAGTGCAGTGGGTCCAGAGCATGCTGAAAGGCTTAAGGGCATCATCTCTTTCTATGATGGACAGATTGATGCTGGTCAGATCAGTTTTGTGCTCCATGCATATTTATCTTATGGCCAACATTGTCGTCTCGAAGATAGTGCTGATGGGGAATCGAGCGACTTCTTTGGAGTTTTCTATAGGACTGGCACAGAGGTGGCCAAAGAGTGCACTTGGTAGCCCTGAAGAGTGTCTGTATGCTGATTCACGAGAGAGGTTTGGGGGTGTAGCCCTTTCTGGAGAGGTGCGAGGCACTCATTGCTCATCATGCAGTGAGGTTTATACTTGAGCCGCAGGGCTTCTGGAGTCAGATTATGATGGTTATATATGGCCAAGTGGGAATTGATGGGGTGGCCCCGAGTAATCGAAGATACTTTTTCATGTGGCAGAAAATTGAGAGGTACTTGCCAACTATCTTGGCAAATACCAGATGGCTGATCGACGATGTACGAAGCATTGAGGTGGTGGAGAACCCATGGGTGGACGCTCTCCCCTTGAGACTCTGGCCGACTACAGTCAGTGCTGAGGCAGCGAACAGACTCTAGGTTTGTGACCTTCTCTGCTCAGGGGGGTCGGATAAGATCAGGCTTGGCCAGTTGTTTGGAGAGCACCTTGCAAAGCATGTTCAATCACTCCGGTTTTGAGGTGTGTGAGCTCGGAAGTCAGGGTTTGGAGGCAGGTCATATAGAGCAAGTGTCAGGGTGGAGGATGTCTTCTGTGTCCTCCGGTAGGAGCATAAGCTGGGCGCAGAGTGTGCTTGGATCTGGAGATTCAGACTCCACCCGAGGATCGCATTATTCTTGTCAAAGTTGGCTTAGGAGCGCCTACTGACGAGATCGGTGCTGAGCAGATGAGAATTGAGCATTCCCCCCTAGTGTTCGTAGTGCCATATGGATGAGATAGTGGATCATGTGTTGTTCTAGTGCACATGGGCGAGTGGGGTTTGGAGGCTTACTGAGTTCCCGTTGGATGCTTGGAATCGGGGGGATCTGTTCCTACGTGCTATACATTGGTGGTCTGCATCCCTCAGATGCATCAGGTGGCTATTAGAGCGATATGGACAGTTTATTAGATTTAGCTGGCAAGGATTGTCCATTTGGCGAGCATAGTCCGCCTCCGAGGTTCATTATGGAGCGCGTTCGGGCATAGGCGGCAGAGATCATTCACGCAGTCCTAGCTTATAGGCCTTTGATAGCTTGAAACACCTAGAGCCCCCATTCTACTCAGGCAGCGCCTCGGATGGTATTTTTACCTGAGAGACCCATCCCCGAGTTTTCTCAAGGTCAACTTTCATGGTTCTATTTTGGACGGAGGCAAGAGGGGAGGTGCTGAGATTGTCACGAGGGCCCCGAACTCTAGGATGGTGGTTGCCAGTGGTTGCCAGCTTTTTGATACCTCGATTACTGGGGCAGAGCTGTAGGCAGCTTGGGCCAACCTGCGTCATGTGCGGTGAGTGCTATAGGCTAGCTCAATTATATTGGAGGGTGACTTGGCCACCGTGATTAGCTGGATCCAAGGGGGCCTAGGCAGTGGTGGAGGGGGACACCCCTTGTTTCGGGACATTTAGGCGATGGTGAGAGATGGAGCGGCCTTTCAGGCCAAGCATATATTTAGAGAGGTCAATGGGGCTACAAATTGGGTAGCTACTTATGTGGCCTGCCACTCCGGAGTGTTGGCCAGAGAGAGGGAGTTGCCTAGGACACTCCGTGATTTGTTGTTTTTCGATTTTATTGGGCGCATCCATACTCGTAATGTATGAAATGCCTATTTTAGCAAAAAAAAAAAGAACTATTTTATCTTATTATGGAATGAGGTTCATATTGTTCAACAGTTGGTCAGGCAGAAAGATCAGACTCAGTTCGGTATTCCTGACCAATAGGGTCCTTGACCCTCTCTTCTCATTTAGAGCTCTCTTCCCTGGTAGTGAATTTTTCATCAAAACTAGACCCGAGCCCAACCTTGCTGAGCTTCATTCTCCTACTTTTAGGAGTCAATTCCTTTTGGAACTCTTCTTTCCACCCCTTGTGAATAATTCAATGTATAATTCCATCTCTCTAATGTTGAGATTATGATAAATCTACAAGCCTTGCATATTCTCACGAGCCTTACCTTAAGGGATGTGTAGCCATGTCACATAGGACCTTCTCTTGGTTCTTTAGCTCTTTTAGCTATCTCTGATTCTCATTTCCCCTATTCCCTTTTAACATTCTTAGTTCTATGTTCTCTTATCTTTAACTTCTCCACCTAGTCAATATGATCTTGATCTAGATCCACCTAAACGAAGGAAAACTATCGCTTCTTCAGATCCAAGAAGGCCAAGTGATAGGAAAAGTTCTAGATAGGGGAGATTTCCTTTGGGTTCCCCTTCAAGGAAGAAGAGATCACATGGAGCATGCTGATTAGTTACGCAAAAACATTTTAGCAAGTTTCTAGGATTGGTTGCATAGAAAGGTCAGTTGTGTCCGCTCAACTATGCTAAGTGGAATGATATGCTTCCTTCGTATAAGGTTGAGCTTCTACGAGTTGTACAGATAAATAATTGAATTTGATATTATATGTTAATTTTCTTACTATCATAATTATAATTTTTGATTTAACATTGTTATAACATTCTTTACTTTTGTGTAGAGTATATTTATATTTTCTCCAGAGAGCCCTGAATGGGTGCTAAAGTTTTTCAATCGCAAGTAGAAAGAATATAAGAGATAGTTGAAGATAGATTACAAGGACGAGGGTATGACAGAGGAGGAGGTTTTTCATAATTGTCCTCCTAATGTATATACTCATTAGTGGAGGAAGCTTGTTTACTACTGACTTTTTGAGAGAGAAATATGTATACTCTCTTAATACCTTATATTGTATATATTATTAATATAGATTGCAAATATATACACCAAATATTTTACATTATTTATTTTTTTGGCAGACATATTCTGATATTGGTAGAGCTACATGAGCATCTCAGGTGGTTCCTCACACATCAGGCTCCAAGAGTTATGTGAGATGTAGATATAAATTCGTAAGTTTTTTTGAAACTCTTTGTCATATTCAAACTACTCAACAAAATACTTATGTCGAAACTCTTCTCAGATGGTTACTCTTTGTTTTATATTGAAATACTTATGCTTCTTAATAAAAATATGTATCATGCATCGTGTACTATGTGTCATGGTACTTATGAGTCTTATTAAAACTCTTTGACTTCTTTAATTCAAATTGAAACTTTAATCTACATATTGAATTATGTATCTTGTATCATGTATCATATATCATATAATGCATATCATGAATCATATAATGTGTATCATGAACCATGTATCTTTTATCATATATCATATATCATGGATGATGTATTATATACCATATACTTTTTGTTATAGATGGAAGAGTACAGGAGGGAGCCTGATGAGATAGAGTTCTACAAGATGACTCATATCCACCGTAAATTAACTCATGGTGCAAATAAGCATCGTTAATATATAAGCGTCTTAATTAAAGATGCAAATAGGTATCGCTAATATAAGATGATTCAACACAGACTCTATTTAAAAATATCGGCAATTAGCGACGCTTATAAGTATCGTTTGTTATAACTCACAGTGCTAACCAAAAGTGTCATAAAATTATTTTTCCACGGTAGCATAGACGACGCTTTTGTGACGCTTTAGAAGCATCATAAATTAAACTCATGGTGCTTTTTCGTGTTGGCATATACATTAAAAAGCGTCGACAATGCCAAATTTTTGTGTAGTGCGAGATACCACCAAAGAAGAATTCGCTATCTTTTGTTTTTTATTTTTGCTTAGAGGTTGTAAACTTAAATGCTATCATGTAATATTTATTTGATCTAATAAATTTTTGGTCCTTGGTGATGACTTAACTCACCTTCTTCCATTTTTTGCTTATTTTCTATAATTCTAGTTACTAATTTGGTATATCTTTTTTCTTTTCAAAATTGGGGATTTAGATGGGAGGATAAGGTATAAAGCCCATTCATATGTTCCTCTTAAGCATCAAACCCACACCATATATCTAAGTATCCAAGGGCATGGTTGGGGCTAAAATTCTAAATTTCTATAACCCAACCACCATACACCTACTGGACATGTGTATGCTTCAAATGCCCTAAACCCAACCACTTAAATGAATATAGGCCTACATTCTTATACTTAAGGTTAGAGGGGGTGCCTTGTTTATCAAGTTTTTCCTAATAGTACTCTTAAACCTTATTTTAGACTTGCATTCTATTGGATCAAGCTGTATCTACCTTTTCCCTTTTTGATTTTCTAGTTTTTATAACTAAAGAGCCAGTGGCGACTCCAAACCTCACTAGATACACTGTGTCTCTCTTTCACTTAAGGTATCAAGAGTTGTGCACGTATTGTGCAAGGCTATAACATAGTTAGCCAAGCTGAGCAGCGACAGTATGTCAAATACTCTGAAAGTCCATAATTTCCAATTGGTATGCACGAGTTGGAAAAGTGTTAAAATGTATCTTTACTTTTACTTAATCTTCCAATATGTAATTAAACAATTAAATGATTGAACTTTTGAAGCTAAAAAATCAGAATAGTCAAAATAAAAAAATATTCATGTACGTTTTCGCATTTTAGCTTTTCTTCCATAGAAAATCTTTTACTTTTTCTTTTCCTTTTTTTCTTCCTCTTCCACATTTTTTCTAACAACCAAACATATTCCTAATATCTTTAAAAGAGTAGCATAGCATGTATACCACAAAAGCTCTAGTAACTAGCTAGCATTCCAATAAATATATAATGGCAACTTTTGAATCAAAAAAATAAATGGTAGCAACGCGGCATATGTTGGGACGATACATCATGCATTTATTAAGAATTTATTATGGCAAGATGCTTCTTGGACCTTGATTAAAATATTAATGTGACTGCCTACAAGTCTCATGTCTATAAGATAAATAAAATAAAAAAACAAGGAAAAAAAAAAAAAGCACAGGACTTGTGGGCGCAAGGTGCTCCCCACTGGTTCCAATGGTCCCAAGCCACATGATCGAGTGTACTTCGTGCGATCATGTGCAATTCTTATGATTTTTCGGACATACGAGCCTTTTGGTCCCATTGCAAGCTATCGATTGTTGGAAACTCGCTATCCTACCCAACCTTCCTCGGTGTCTTGCCGCCAGACGGCCGTCTCAAAGGATCGTCCGAGTCCGAGAGGTTTCACTCGGTGGGTCAGGGAACCTAAAAGAAAGCCCACCGGCCACCTCATAATGTGCCATTAAGAACTCCTATTCATGAATAAAAAGATAATAACTAAGGATGATAAGATAATCGAGAGGTGACTGGAATCCTATCTAGGGTGACCCCGTCAAGTCTTTTCAATTTCTGTCAAACCAATGTATACAATTTCAAGAATAGACGTCGTTGGTTGGGATATATATATTAAAAATCTATCACTAAACTTCGAATAATAACAATATCAAGTCATTTTTGGGTGATGGCCCTTGCTCTATGTTCTGTTTTTCTATGACTTATATTGATAGAGGTGGTTGTGTATCGATCCCTAAGTCAAACGAAAGAGTTGTATCGTTGGCATGATTCCATTTTTGGATCGTGTAATAGCCGCTTCAAGATATATACAGATTGGTGGACGAAAAGTATGAAGTGCTTTGAAATCTATGCAGAGCATGAACCAATGATCGATTTTGTAAAAGTAGATCATGCTTCTTCTTTTTTTGCATGAATGATACAATCCAATCAATGATTGAAATGACTGGTGACCAGATTATAATGGATATTAAACACTACAGAACAAAGTAAGAAAAAATTCCAATGAATTTGCTCAGCTAGTGTGGGAATCAACCAACCAAGCACATCCATTTACTCCTAATGAGGGTTCAGTTGGAACCAGAATTGTGTAATAATCGGGATTTGTCAAGTTGATTGTCGTGATTAACTTCATTGTTCTATTAGAAAATATGTTGATGCTTCAACTTTCTTAAAAATATATTAGAAAAGTATTCGTGCTTCAATCTTTAACTACAAAGAGTTTTTAAATGCATATTTAATTCTAAAGCTAATCCTGTGCTATATAATCATGACTATGACTAATATTTCTTCTTCAAAACATGATTTGCTTGACTGGTATGTATGACTCTGGACGTATTAGAATGAAATATGATATTAATTATTGTAGTGGTGTAAAACAAAGCATAAGTCTTATCATCGTTATAACATTTTTGTTAATGTTCTGTGTCCATCATCATGTCCAAGAGATCTGAGTAGGAATATTAGCTTAGATATTTGCTCCTTTTTATTTTTAGAAGTGAAAATGATGGGTTATAGAATAGAGAAAACCATAGATAGGGGAAGCAATTTAGGCATCTAAAAGTCCTGCAACCTAATTACTATAATTAGTGGTTTGAAAATTGTAGTTCTTTTGATATATTGATCGACAAGTATTGATGACATCAGGAGGTGTTGAATTTGGTTCTAAAATAAAAAAGATGAAGCAGATATCAACAAAATTGATTATAGTGAGGTGGAAATCCCAATATAGTACGGACGACTCGAGAAGCCAGTGTTGGGCAGCAACAACAAACACAAGTCCAATTAGTCTCCAACAAAGAATGGACGATGGTTGGAGGAGGAGGCACAATAGGTCTCCATTTTTTAAGGCCAAAATCATCATCTTGGTTGGCTACTTCAAGGATATAACTTTCACATGCTCTCTCACAAACCTTAGGAATTCATCAAAAGAGAGAAGGGAGAGAATAGAGAGAAGAATACGGGGAGAATAATTTCAAAAGTAAAATTTTATTACTCAAACTCAAGGATGCACTTATGGATGATTACTTATAAGTAGTTCAAGGCGAACTCTTTTCTTCTTCTTTCCCATGTAGGTTTCTGCTTTTATTATAACTTGAATAAGTCTAACTATTAACTTTCCAAATAGCATGAAAAGTTCTTAAAAGAAAGTTTACTGAAATCAAACTCCTTAAAGTTTACTAACATAAAGTTTCCTAAATAGCTCAATGCCCAATGTGGGGCGACACACATCGTGGGACTCAGACTCAAACATCCATTAGGTCATTTCTAGATGCGCTAGCATCATATTCTTTTGGTTGGAGAAAATCAGCCATCAAGTGTAGGTCTCTTGGTCTTTATGGTAAGGCAAGAGATCAGCTATATTGAAAGTTACAGACATACTATAATCTCTAGGAATTTCAACTTTGTAGGTATTGTCATTGATGAGCTTCAGAACTTAGAAAAGGTCATCTGCTTGAGAAAATAATTTGTCATTTTTCCAAAGAAAATGCTCTTTCCTTAAGTGCATCCAAACAAAGTCACTTTCTTTGAAGACGACATATTTTTTATGCTTATTGGTGTGATGCAGGTAGTTTGGTGTTTGTCGAAGAATCCTTTTTCTCATCTCTTCATGTGACTCCTTTATGTCCTTACCATGTTCATCAGCATCTCCACTGAATTGTCATGCCATTAGTAGGGCACAAGCTCTAATAGGCTCAAAGATTGTCTACCATAGACAACTTCAAAAAGATACTTCCCAGTTGCTTGGCTCATTGAATTGTTGTAAGCAAATTCAGCTTGGGTCAATAAGAGATCTCACTAATGCAGATGGTTATGAACAAAACTAAACAACAAATTTCCTAAACTTTGATTCACATTTCAATATATTTGTCGATTTGCGAATGGCTTGTAGAGCTAAATTAGAGTTGAGTACCCATCATCTGCCATAGCATTTGCTAAAAATGACTTATAAATTTCACATCTCGATAAGATGTAATCATCTTAGAAACATTGTGAAGGTACACAATCTTGCAAAAGTAGAATTTGTAATATAAGAGGCATCATGCCTCTTTTGGCATATCACAAAGTATGTTATCTTAGAGAATCAATCGACCACTATGATCGAATCCTTATTGTGCTGAGTCCTAGATAAGCTCACAATGAAGTCCATGCCCACATCTTCCCATGGCGCCTATGGAACGGGCAATGGCAAATATAGTCCTGCATTTTGTCCTTTGGCTTTGGCGATGCGGCAAACTCGATATCATTCAATATGGCGCATTACATTTTTTTTAATTCTCGATCAATATAATTTTTTATTGATAAGCAACATTATCTCATCTCGCCTGAAATGTCCAACAAGTCACCATAATGGGCTTCAAGCTTGATGTGACAAATATTGATGCATGTGTGGTTGGTTGCCCTTGACTAGGTATCCTCCTTGGCGATGGAATTGCCAATATTGATCCTCATCACTAAGCTTCCAAATATCTCCAAAATATGGATCTTTCTCATACAATTTCTTCACAATTTCAAATCTGATAACCTTCGACTACATGGTGCAAAGAAGTGCAAGTCATTGACTCAAAGCATCCATTACTTGATTCGAGTGCTCGACTTATGCTTGAGGAGAAAAGAAAGAGGCTAAAGAAACTCTCTCCAAATAGCATGCTAGCGGCTATGCTTGTGTTGGAAATTCAAATGCTCGAGTGCCTCATGGTTAGAATAGAGAATGAACCCTTATACAATAAGTAATAACTCCAATAATCCAAGGCACGCACTATAGCTTAGAACTCCTTGTCATACATAGAGTACTTGAGCTTGGCATTGTTCGTCTTCTTGTTAAAGCTTAGAACTCCTTGTTAATACCGATATTGGAGGCATCACAATCAACTTTGAAGACTAGATCAAAATTTAGGAGCACTAACACCATTGCTTCGGTAATTCTCCTCTTTAATTCTTCGAAGCTACTTTCTGCTTTGTCAGTCCATTAAAACTGATCTTCCTTCATGCACTTAGTCATTGGCATGGTAATGGAACTGAAATTCTTGAAAAATTATTGATAAAAAGAAGCAAAGACATAAAATCTTCTCACCTCATGCAACGTCTTTGGTGTGAGCCAGCTTGTGATGGCGTCAACTTTGCTAGAATGTACTTCAATGTCTTGGCTCGACACGATATATCCAAGGAACAGTAGCTTGTGGGTGAGGAATTAACACTTCTTCAAATTTTCAAATAGCTTCTGCTCTCTCAAGGTCAGGAACACTTATTGAAGATGTGCCATATGCTCTTCTTCCCCTTATAGACAAGGATATCATCAAGAAAAATCACCCAATGAATGGCCAGAATATTTGGTTCATTAGACACATGAAGGTTCTTGGGGCATGTGAAAGACTGAAAGGCATGAGCATCCACTCACACAAGCTATCTCAAGTCTTGATGGTAGTCTATCACACATCACCAAGGCGCAATCGAATTTGATAATAGTTGCTTCATAGATCGATCTTAGATAAAATAATCACTCCATATAGTTGATCAAATAGGCTATCAAGTCGAGGGATGGAAAATTGGTATTTCTTGTTAATAGTATGGCTGGCTATGCATATACATTACGATTCATCCTTCTTGGATACTAGTAATGCTAGCATGGCACACAGACTGACACTCTCTTTAACTAACCCTTTTTCTATGAGCTCTTTCACTTGGTGCTCGAGTTTTTTATACACTTTAGGACTCATACAATAAGTAGGCTTGCTGGGGATGATAGCGCTAGATACAAAGTCGATGTAGTGTAGGATGTCACGCATATGTGATAGTTTGATCACCTCAAGTAGCTTTGTTGACTCATTCTCTTCTAGCACAATCAGGGCACATGCAACATTAGTCTCCTTACATACTTTGATAAGTTCATAATTGGAGGTGAAGGTGCTGGTTTCCACTAGAGGCTTGGGGCGATAATCAATCTTCAATGATACTAGGATTATCTTTGTGCCGCCCTTCTCAAAAGAACAAGTATTCTTAAACCTATCATGAATATCCCATCGATCATATTGTCATGGACATTTTAATAATATATGGTAGGTTTTCATAGGAATAACATAGCACCGCGCCTCATCTTGATATCATTTTTCAATTAAAAACTAGACTCAACAATGCTTTGTCACCTTTACTTCATTACCTTTCCTCAACCATTGTACCTTGTAGAGATAGGGGTGATCTTTGGTGGGCAACTTCAACTTGTCGACCATCAATGCAACAACAACATTTTCACAGCTTCCTCCATCTATAATGATATTACATATCTTGCCATGTGAAGTGCGTTTAGTATGAACGATGTTATGGTGTAACTAGTCATTTTCATCAGCTACAATGGGTGTATTAAGGTTTCGGAATACTACCAATGCTTCAACTTGATCAGCATATACCAACACTTTTTTGCTTTGATCTTCATCATCCCACTTAACAAGTTGCTCTTATTCTTCTTCTGTAAAATGGTTGAGCTTTCGATTTGGGCAATTGGTTGCAATATGCCCAAAACTCTAATATTTGAAACACTTGTGAGGGTTGGAGGCAACAGTGTTGGAATGGTTCAAGTTGGGAGGAACTGACTTTTGAAAATGATGACATCTTCGATGTGGAACTTTCTTAGTTGGATGCATTATCTTTATACTTTGAAAAGTGCAAATTACTTTATCCCAGCTGCTTCTCATATTTTGATGCCAATTGGATCATATCATTCAACATCAAATAAGATATGTTCAATGTTAGACTTTCATAAACCAAGATATTTTACTATGGTCTGTTCTTCAGTTTCTTTGATGTCTCATATCATGAGGAGTTGCTCAAATTCTATTATGCACTCTGCTGGCGCCATGCGGAAGCGTGTGGATCCCTGATATCCGCTAACCTAGGGCGTCCTTTAGGGCGTCAGGCCGCGGGGTGAAAGAAGAAAGAAGAAGATGAAGAATCACAATCACAAACTAGGTTTTTCGTGGAGAAGAAGAGGAAGAGAAGAGAGAACGTGGGAGAAAGTTTTCTGGCGGCTCCTTTATTGCTCAAGCAATAATCCAAGTGATAATCCTAAAACTGATTACATCAAGCCTTTATATAGGCGCCCAATTTTAGTCTAATCATACACCAACTCAATCTCCCCCTAAGCCACATTAGAAAATACTCAACCCGAGTCCATGACTTACATGCTCTCCCCCTTTGAGCCTAAACCTAGCCTAAGAATGACTTAGACCCTTTGGAACTTGAAAAACCTTGACTTGGCCCGCTTCACGCCTGAAAATTTCGTAAAAACAGTGCTCGGATCGACTCCTACTATCCTGAGGTCGACCCCTGCAGTCCTGGGGTCGACCCCTGCTGTTCCAGAAAATAGCTCTCGGACTTTTTCCTATCACTCTTAAGGAGTCGACCCCTAAAGTCTTGGGGTCGACCCCTGCACTGTGCCAAGTCTTCACAGCATGCCGGAGTCGACTCCAAGTCTCCAGAAGTCGACTCCAATACTGCTCACAGCCCAGAAACTTGTTGTTTTCCTTTGGATGCGCCACACTTGAGCCTACAATCTCCACCTTGGTGCTCCAAAACCTCCGCAAGCTTCTTCTAGTCCATCAATCCCATCAGCGCGACACACCTGAGGAAGCCATCCCTTGAAAGAGACTTGGTTAGTGCATCTGCCAGGTTCTCCTTCGTATGAACTTTGGCAAGCTCCACTTCACGTTCTTCCACCAACTCCCTAATCCTCTAGTACCTGATGTCAATGTGTTTGGTCCTTGCATGATAGATCGAGTTCTGAACCAAACACAATGCACTCTGGCTATCACAATGCACCCTGACATCTCCTTGTGCGAATTCCATTTCCAATGCCAATCCTTTTAGCCATAGAGCTTCCTTGGCAGTTTCTGTGATGCCAATATACTCTGCTTCCGTTGTAGACAATGCCGCGATTGGTTGCAAGCTTGATCTCCATGACACTGGACCTCCGTTCAAGCAAAACACATAACCTGTGGTAGAACACCATGTGTCCATGTCTCCTCCGTAACCAGCATCCACAAAACCAATTATCCGGTTCTGGTTCTTCTTAGTCATGTTGGAATTATTCTCCTTGCTACCTTCCAGTCCATGGCAAATGCCAACTCTAACTGTGCCCACCAAGTATCTGAAAACATCTTTCAATGCTCTCCAATGCTCCTTGCCAGGGTTAGCCATGAACTTGCTGACTTGGCTAACTGCATGTGCAAGATCTGATCTATAGTAAACCATGGCATACATCATACTCCCAACTCCTGAAGCATATGGAATTCTCTTCATATCTTCAGCCTCCACCTCAGTCTATGGTGACATTGTCTTCGAAAGACTGACATGACCAGCTATTGGTAATGCCGCCGGTTTCGCTCCATCCATGCCATATCTCCGCAAGAACGTTTTGATGTAACCTCCCTGAGATAAATGTAGCACCTTCTTGGTTCTGTCCCTGAGAATCTCCATGCCTAGAATCTTCGTGGCTGGACCCAAATTCTTCATCTCAAATTCCTGAGATAAGGTTACCTTCAAGTCTTCCACAATTTCTCTACTCTTGCAAGCAATCAGCATGTCATCTACATACAAGAGTAGATATAATCTAGACTCATCCTCAAGAGTCTTCACATAGACACAAGGGTCATACTCACATCTGGTCATGCCAATGCGCCTCATATATGTGTCGAACCGCAAGTACCATTACCTTGATGATTGCTTCAACCCATAGAGTGATCTCTGCAGCAAACAGACCTTTCCTTCTGACTCTGGCTTACCAAACTCCTTTAGCTGCTCCATATAAATCTTCTCCTCCAAATTCCCATGGAGGAAGGCTGTTTTAACATCCATTTGCTCCAAATCCAAATCCTGTATGGCAACAATGCTCAACAGCATCCGAACAGAAGTATGTCAAACAACTGGGGAGAATACTTCATTATAATCAATGCCCTCCTTCTGGGAGTATCCCTTAGCTACTAACCTGGCCTTGTATCTGATGCCTTCTCTATCTGAAAGTCCTTCCTTGCATTGGAACACCCACTTGCATCCAATGGGCTTCTTTCCACTTGGCAACTGCACCAACCGTCAAGTTTGATTTTTCTGGAGAGACTGCATCTCCTCTGCCATAGCTTGGACCCACCTATGGCTATCCTGGCATGCCAATGCCTCCTCATTGGTCTCCGGGTCTCCGTTCACAGCAACCAATGCATAAGACATAGTTTCGCCAAAATCATACCTCTCCGACTGCCTAACAATCCGCTTAGGCTTGTGTAGTGCGACTCCGATGCTTCTGTTAGGATCTTGTTCCTTCCTTTGCACATCTCATCTTTGAGTTAGCATCTCGCTCCTCTCCACATGCGGAGGCACCTCTGACTGGTGCTCCATCTGAATTTCATATCCTTCTGGTGCACCTGCAAAAGGTAAAACTAAATAAGAAGTTAGCTGTCCAACCATGTCCGGTTGGTTCTTCCTCCGCTCTTCTTTCACCCTTTGCATCTTTAGGACTGAATTCTCATCAAAGACCACATCCCTACTGATAGTAGTCTTCTTCTCCAAGGGATCCCACAGCCGATAACACTTGACTCCATGAGAATATCCTATGAACACCATCTTTTGTGACTTGGCATCCAACTTGCTCCGCTCACTGGGATCAATATGCACAAATGTCGTGCACCCAAATACTCTAAGATGGCTGACCTCCACCTTCTTTCCAGACCATAGCTCCTCTGGAATCCTCCCATCTAGCTTTGTATGAGGAGATCGATTCACCAAGTAGCAGGCTGTGTCTACTGTATCCATCCAAAACATCTTGAGAAGCCCTGCCTGCAATCTCATACATCTAGCTTTCTCCATAAGAGTCCTGTTCATCCTTTTGGCCACCCCATTCTGTTGAGGAGTCTTTCTTACTGAAAATTGCCTCTTGATCCCACAATCTTCGCAAAATTTTCTAAACTCCTTACCTGTGAATTCGCCACCATTGTCGGACCGCACACACTTCATGTAGCAACCCTTCTCCTTCTCTACCTCTGCCCTCCAGGCTTTGAACTTAGAGAAGACCTCTGACTTTTTCCTCAAAAAGTACACCCAAACTCTCCTTGAAAAGTCATCAATAAGGGTTAGAAAATATCTTGCCCCATTCCTAGCTGTGACCGGGGACGGTCCCCAAACATCCATGTGCACTAGCTCCAGGAGACCACCGCTGCATGTAATACTGGTAGAAAACTTCACCCTGTGTTGCTTCCCTAACTGGCAAGGCTCACACATCTCTGGAACTCCTCCATTCAGATCTGATATCACTCCATCTTTGCTCAGCATCTTCATACCATGATCTCCCATGTGGCCCAAGCGGTAATGCCACAAACGATATGCTTCCTGCTGGCCCTGTGCCACTGCTGCTGTTTCGGATCCCCCACACACCACGGACCCTTCCATCTTGTACAAATTATTCTACAACCTCCTCCCCTTCATCATAACTATGGCTCCTATGGATATATTCAAAATACCACTTCTAGAACGGCAACTAAAACTGTAACCGTTCTTCTCCAAGTAGCCAAGTAACACTAGATTCTTTTTCAGATCCAGAACGTGCTTTACATTGGTAAGAGTCCCCACCATCCCATCAAACATCCTCACCTTGATGGTCCCAATGCCGGCCACCTTGCAAGGATGATCATCTCCTAAAGTCACACTCCCCTCATCGATTTGGTTGTATGTAGCAAACCAAGACCGATTTGGTGTGTAGTGATGAGAGCAGGCTGAATCCATTGTCCAGATATCCGTGTTGTTCCTGTGATCATCCGAAACTACCAAAAGGTCATCCTCCACCTTGAGATCAGCCACGGCACTAACTGAATCCTTGCCATTCTTCTCTTCCTGAAACTTCTTCCAAAGCGGACAATTCCTCTTCAAGTGTCCTGCTTCATTGCACTTGTAGCATCTGAACTCTTTCTTGCCTTTCTTGGACTTTGATCATCCCCTTTGCTTGCTCCATTCCTTCCCTCTTCTAGGCCTCTCTCCAACAGTAAGACCTTCCTGAGGAACTCCATCCTTTTTTAATATTTCTCTTTGTTCATTGGACCTTAGCACAGAAATTATGTCTTCATAATTCAGCGTCTCCTTCCCATACAGCAAAGTAGTAACCAAAGGATCATAAGAACCTAGCAGCGAGCAAAGCAAGAGTAGAGATATATCCTTCTCTTCCATCTTCACCCCAAGGGTCGGCAAGTCATTGCAAACATGATCAAAACTCTGAATATGAAGAACAATATCTCCACCTTCATGCATCTGAAGGCTGTATAATTGTTTCTTCAACATCAACTTGTTGCACATATTCTTTCCCATATACATGGTATGCAACTTTGTCCATAATCCCTTGGATGTCTTCTCCTCTAGGACGTTGTACAAGGCTGAATCCGCCAAACATCCTCTGATGGCAGCGCAAGCCCTTTTCTCCAAAGAAAACCATTCTTTATCTATCATACCCTCCGGCCTGTCCTCCAAGGCCGAATCCAGATGGTTCTGCACCAAGAGATTCTCCACCCGGACCTTCGACATAGAGAAGCTTTCCTTTCTATTAAACTTCTCAAACTCCACCTTCATGTTATTGTTCATGGTTGGCTAGACCACAATCACAAATAAACACAAATCAGATTTGAGAAATCACCTTGAAGGGAGACAAGCGGACTGCTTTCCTCTTGATATCTTTCCTTCGTTTCTTCTTTCCTACGCTAAAACCTCGCTCTGATACTAATTATTGGCATTGTGCGGAAGCGTGTGGATCCCTGATATCCACTAACCTGGGGCGTCCGCTAGGGCGTCGGGCCGCATGGTGAAAGAAGAAAGAAGAAGATGAAGAATCACAATCACAAACTAGGGTTTTTGTGGAGAAGAAGAGGAAGAGAAGAGAGAACGTGGGAGAAAGTTTTCTGGCGGCTCCTTTATTTCTCAAGCAATAATTCAAGTGATAACCCTAAAATTGATTACATCAAGCCATTATATTGGCACCCAATTTTAGTCTAATCATACACCAACTCAATCTCTCCCTAAGCCACAGTAGAAAGCACTCAACCCGAGTCCATGACTTACATGCTCTCCTCCTTTGAGTCTAAACCTAGCCCAAGAATGACTTAGACCCTTTGAGACTTGAAAAACCTTGACTTGGCCCGCTTCACGCCTGAAAATTCCATGAAAACAGTGCTTGGTTCGACTCCTACTGTCCTAGGGTCGACCCCTGCAGTCCTGGGGTCGACCCCTGCTGTCCCAGAAAACAGCTTTCGGACTTTTTTCTGTCGCTCTTAAGGAGTCGACCCTTGAAGTCCTGGGGTCGACCCCTGCACTGTGCCAAGTCTTCACAGCGTGCCGAAGTCGACTCCAGGTCTCCAGGAGTCGACTCCAATATTGTTCACAGCCCAGAAACTTGTTGTTTTCCTTTGGATGCGCCACACTTGAGCCTACACACTCTTCTACAATCATGTCACATTTTCGAAGGTTGTTTAGCTTAATAAACTTATTTTGGTAGTAATCTTCTAGAAGGAACTTATGCTTGAGTTCATGATGTGTCTTATCCCACGTCCCGATCTCAACACGTCCTTCATGCTCACGTCAACGCTTCAGATTTTCTCACCAGATTGATGCATACTCTTTGAGCTTAATGGGGACTAGCTTTATGTATTAAGCATCGGGGACTTCATTGAGCTCCAAAATGCATTCAACAGTGTGAAACCAGTCAACAAACTCGTCTGTTTGTATTCGAACCTTAAAGTCAGGGATGTCTATTTTAATATCGATGTCGCGATAATCATGGTATGGTCTTCATTCATGTTGGTGGCGGATTTCTTCTTTGCTTAATGAAGACTCTCTTCTATTGTAGAGAGGATTCAGATATTCAACTTCTTTATTAGAACGCTCGTTTTTATTATTAAAGGGTTCTCTGTCATAGTAATGATTGGAACCCTCACAATATTGGCTTTCTCGTTATTCTTGACATTGTTGAAGCTGATGATTTTTTTGTTGGAGTTAGTCGAGTCGATGGTGCAATTCATCTAGTTTAATATCATGCAAATCTTGCTTATGTTCAACACATTTTTCGATGTTGCAGCGATGTGGAAGCATCCTAAAACCAAGCTCTAATACCAACTGATGATGAGAGGTGTTGAACTTGGCTAAATAAAAGAGATGAAGAAGATGTCAATAGAACCATTTGTAGCAAGACAAAAACCTCATTACGGAAGGGACCACTTGAGATGTTGGATACTAAATGGTAGTAGCAGTGAATCCATGCATCAACCAAAGACTAGCAATTTTTGAAAGAGGCATAGCAAGTCTTCTTCTTCTAAGGCTAAATTACTGTCTTGATCAGCCACTCTAAGGATACAACTCTCACATGCTCACTCACAAACTCTGAGAATCCACCAAAAGGGAGGAGGGAGAATAGAAAGAAGAACACATTAAGAATAATTCCTAAAGTAAAACTTTACTACTCAATAAACTCAAGGATGATTACAATAGGAGTCCCTATGGTGTACTTATAAATAGTACAAGAAAACTCGGTTCTTCTTCTTTTCCATATGGGATTCCTAATCTTATTATAACTTAAATAACTCTAACTACTAGCTTTCCTAATATGTGAAGGAAGGTTTGCTCCTATACTTAAAAAGGTGCATTGATAGTGGAGCATCCATTAATGTAATTTCTAATCCGTGATTATCATCAATTCCTCCTATATGGTGGCCTGCTCTTATTGATACTAGCTTCTGCAAGGTCTAATGGTCATAGATATCTTAGTGGTCGGCATAAGAAAATGGACTGAAACCCTAGTCTGTCAAATTTTTATAAAGGAGTTGGGGGATAGCGTTCTCCTTATTCTGATCCCAAACGACGACAATGTTGACTGGTTGGGATGGGGCCCATTGTTGGGAAACAATGTATGCCGCAAAAAATCAGATCCGCAGCGGAAGAAGCATGCACGGATCCATTCATCGCATGAACGTATTTTAAAACTGTTCATAGATAGATTAAGATTAATTATATTAGATAAGAAAGATCAGATCTTCACCTTGTGCGGATAGATTTTCACCACAATCTAATGATCGTGGTTATATTGAAAGGTTCGCTTGAAGCTACACACGTGTCCGGCCTTTACGGATATCTACGCGAGGAAGAGAACCGATCCAAGCATTTAGATCTCACCGGGATAATAGCTCCCTTGCAGAGATTGTGTTGCCCAGATAGACAACCCAAGAGGGGGGGTGAATTGGGTTTTAAAATAATTATTGCAATTAAAAGCTTTGTGAGTAACTAATTAAAACTTTTGCGAGTGGATTAATTAGTTGCTATGTGCAATGGATGAAGAGAAAGTAAGAGAACAAGAAGCAATCACAAACACAAGCAATTTTATAGTGGTTCGGAGCTAACCCTTGCTCCTACGTCCACTCCCCAAGCCTCACTTGGGAATTCACTATAATTCCTCGAATTACAGCCGGTTGTTTTACAAGCTCACAACCCAACTTGTTGTTTTACGAGATCACAACGAACTGGGTCGGTTTTCACAGGCTCACCGACTAGAACCACCCGATTGTTTTTCCGGGATCACAATCAAATCCTTACACCGTTGGTTTTAACCTAGGCTCACCAACGAACCTTAATACCCTTGATTCAATTCCCTGATTGAATCAAGTAAGAAACAAATGGTTTGAAAACAAACAGAAAAAGAAAGCTTCTCAAAAGCGTATTTAAAACAATTTAAGCAAGGAAGAGTAAGAAGCCCTCAAACTGATTTTGGAGATGGAGGAAGGGGCTTTTCAAACTCTTTGACTCCTCTTGAATTTGAAGTAGACTTGCTGTCTGGAGGAGAGCCTTGAATGTGAGGAAGAGAGTTGGTGAGTCGACTTTAATGCACTTCTTCCTTCTTTTTCGTGTAATCACTCTAGAGAGCTCTTGGTTGGTGGAAATCACTTTTGCTTTGAATGGAGTCTCTCTTTCTTACTCTATTACTGTTCACTTAGGCTATTTAAGTCATTCCCCAAGAGAAATAGCCGTTAGACACATCTTTCTAGCCGTTCTGCACATTCTGCAACTCCTGACAATGTTTTCGTTGGGATTGGAGTCGACTCGCACGATCTGGAGTCGACTCGCCTGTTGCAGGAGTCGACTCATGTTTTTCTGGAGACGGCTCGGCAACTGTTCTGGATTTGAATTAAAGTGTTGTCTTGACTTGGAGTCGACTCGATTGAACTCGGAGTCGACTCCCCAATGTCTGGAGCTGATCCGGCACTTTTGGAGACGACTCGTTCCAAGGAATCCAAAGATCTTTCTTTCAAGTTTGCTCACTCGAGTCGACTCGGATATTCTGGGAGTCGACTTGGCACTCAGAGCCCGAAATCCCGATCTTCTGTCTGTTGACTTGTGCCGTCTCGGAGTCGACTCGAACTGTCTCGGAGTCAACTCGGCTCTCAGAGATGAAAATAGAGTCTTCTGTCTTTGGGCTTGTGCTGCCTTGGAGTCGACTCGAACTGTCTTGGAGTCGACTCGCCTCTCAGAGACGAAAATACCGTCTTCTGTCTTTTGGGTTGCGCTGCCTTGAAGTCGACTCGGACTTTGCGGGAGTCGACTCGGCTCTCAGTGTCCAAAATTGGCTCTCTGACTTTTAGCCTTGCTTTTCTCTGGGAGTCGACTCTCGCTTCCTTAGGAGTCGACCTGCCAACCATCGGAGTCGACTCGAGTTCTTCGGAAGTCGACTCGGCTCTCAGAGTCCAAAATAGCTTCTCTGTGTTTCTGTCTATTACTCCCTGGAGTCGACTCGTACTACCCTGGAGTCGACTCGGCAAGCATTGGAGTCGACTCGAATTCTTCAGGAGTCGACTCGTTGACAGGTTCTGAGATGAATCTTTCTGTCCGGCTGTCTGTTCTCAGTCGGAGTCGACTCGTAATGTACAGGAGTCAACTCGAGCTTGTGCCAGTGCTTCTGATACGCTTGGAGTCGACTCGTAATCTTCCGGAGTCGACTCGAGACTCAGACTTTGGTTCAAATTGAATTCCTTACTTATCCAAAGTGTATTGAACCAAAGCTTGAGACACTTAACCATAAGTTTACACGTATTTGACTGAAACACTAGATTGAATTCATTAGTATAACATAAAATATACTCAAATGCTTTGAGCTCATCAAAATCAAATAGGGTTATAATCAATCACTCCACAATCTCTCCCTTTTTGATGATGACAAAACATTGAGTATTTGTAAAGTGAATTGCTCAACCAAAAAGGAGATGAATTCAAGTGTCTAGTCATTTAATTTATCCAAAACTGAAGGGTGTGAAACAGTAAATTCTGAAGTTAAAGCTCCCCCTTTCATTTGGAATTATATAAGCCTTCATGTCATGCAATCAATTGTTTGGCTTATATATATTTAATGAGTTTGTTTTCTTAAGATTTCAGATTCTCCCCCTCAACACATGCATTCAACTTTGTTTAGATTCTCTGAATTTTTTTTTAGTGTATTGAAGCTTTTGAACTTAAAGTTTTGATTTTTAGAGAAAAAATCTGCCAATTTGTTCTTAAGTATGATTCAACTAATCTCCGAATATCCCTTGAATAGATTCTGGAGATTACTCCTTTAGGAGCCCCAACAGAGAGATAATGAGCCTCGAGGTATCGAATCCACTTAGAACAAATTATTTTGTGTTTTAAAAGTTTTCTTTTTACTGATTCCCTTTACATGTCTATTCAATATATTTTCTCCCCCTTTTTGTCATCATAGCGAAAAGGAATAGCACATCATAAAAGCAATTATAGTTCAAATTTGCACAATTTGGAAGAGAAATGTCTACTCATTGTATTGATGTAAATTTAAGTACAATTGTAGATACATCAAAAGTATAGCAGTAAGTACATATCAAGAAAAAAAGCACGCTACACTAGGATTTCTTCATGGTGGAGGATGTGGCTTCCTTGCTCAGTCTAGTGTGTTGCATAATCAAACTGATCCCTTCTGAAATGTTTCCTAGCTGCTTTATGATCTCCGAGGTGGCCCTACTCTGGATCGAGGTAAGCTCAGTCAGATTCTCCTAGAGGGTATCCAACTTGAAGATCAGTACATTGGATAGCCGTTCGGCACCCTGATTCTGGCTGCCTAGCTCCTGTCGGATGTCTTCTCGCATCTTTCTTATATTACTCGTGACATCGCTCATATTTGAAAATTGGGCTTGAATTAGGCTTCTTACATTGTAAATTTCTTCCCTCAGATGGTCGTCATCTCGGTCACGGCTGCCAATGATGGAACCAGCGCAGTGGAGGGAGCAGTCGCTGGACCTCGGAGCTCCCTCAGTAGGTCGTCTCGGAGATCCCTCACGATCTCCTGCCGCAGCTCCCGGAGCTGCTCAGGAGATATCCGGACCTCTAGTGGCTGAGTAGGTGGTACAGTGGAGGGTCCGGCTGAAGTAGAAGGTGCTGAAGTGGAGGGATAGGTGGAAAAATCTGAGTCATGATCTGGGCTGGGGAAGTGTCGAGTAGTAGGGTCAGAAGGTGTGGAAGTGGATGGTTTCCGGACCCAGGCTCCCTCAACCTTATGGAATCCCATCCTGTGAAGAGTCCCCTCACCCATGCGATCTGTGTATCGCAGTGAGCGAGAGGGTTCCCCCTCAGGAATGGGGACCTCTAATTCCCTAAAGATCAAGGTATAGAGCATGCCATAGAGAAGACTGAGCCTAGGTTTGTCTAGAGGCTCACATAGGTATTTATAGATGAGTTTTGGGAAGTTGATTGGAGTATCCTGAAGAATGTAGAACATCAGGGCTAGGTCCCTCTCAGATACAAAATCAAAACGGCCTGTTTTGGGGAAGAGGGTCCTAGATATGATACTCAAGAGGAGCCGCATTTCTGCTGATAGCTGACTTGCAGACACCTCTTCTAGGGGGGACTGAGGCGGACTCCCTAGTATGGCCGTAAGGGCCTCAGTCCTATCTGTGGGGTGAGAGGGAAACACTCCTACTTGGGGAAGATGGAGGACTTGAGCAATGAAATCCTCCGAAATAAACAAAGGGACACCTGCTACAGTTCCCTGAATCCCACCATTACCCCTAGCTACTGTACCATAAAATTTCCTAACTAGCCCTGGGTAAGTAGGGAGATCTAGGGAACAAAATCTTTCTAACCCTTGAGCCCTTAACCTATGCCCTAGGGTAAAGCCTTCCCGGGAGAGGAAGTCAAAGTTGACATATCTCCCGGTGGAGACCGCCTTTCTGGCGCACGGACGCGAGGGAACCGGCCTCGGCGGGGAAGGAACCAGAGGTTGTGGCCTCACGGGATCATTCCGAGCCTTTGACCGTCGCTCGGTGCCGCTCGCGGATTGGGGCCTTTTTCGGCTCGGGACAACAACTTTCCGAGGCATCCTAGACCTAAGGAGGGGGAAAGGACACGAGGAACGGAGGGAAACTCGACGGAAATGCCCTAACAAAGGTCAGAGACGAGGTCGGAGACGACTCTAGGTTTTTGAACAGTGGCGGCGGTGAATAGAAGTGTCGATTGAACGCTTCGATTAGGGTTAAAACATCAGATTTCCGACCTCGAGTCGACTCCAGTAAGTCGCGAGTCGACTCGACCTCGAGTCGACTCCAAAATATGCGCGAGTCGACTCCCCTCATGAGCCGACTCTAAAATATATCTGAGTCGACTCGAACTCTGGCAGGCACCCAAAAATCATATTATTTTCGTGCCAAAGAAGGGATAATCAAAAAGTTTGTGATCTGATTTGATGATCATAGATGAGAAACTCTATATTTAACACAAGCTAATCATTAAAATCAATGAATCAGAAGAGAATATCACTAGGATGGATCAATCACTCCTAATCCTCTCCTAAGTACACAGAATCGCTCTTCACTCAGGGATTTTGTGAAGATGTCAGCTAGTTGATTATCAGTGCAAACAAATTGAAGTGTCACATCACCATTCAGTACATGATCTCTTATGAAGTGATATCTTATCTCAATGTGTTTGGTTCTTGAGTGCTGAATTGGATTCTTAGTTAGGTTAATAGCACTTGTATTGTCACAGTTAATGGGAATTTTATCTTGTTTAATTCTATAATCTTCAAATTGTTGTTTGATCCACATGATTTGAGCACAACAACTTCCGGCAGCAACATATTCGGCTTCAGCTGTAGATAATGCAATCGAGTTTTGTTTCTTGCTAAACCATGAGATTAAATTTTCTCCTAAGAATTGACATGACCCGCTGGTGCTCTTTCTATCAAGTTTACAACCAGCAAAATCTGAATCTGTATACCCTATTAAGTTTAGGCTAGATTCTTTAGAATACCATAAACCTATATTTTTTGTTCCTATTAGGTATTTAAAGATTCTCTTAACTACAAATAAATGTGATTCCTTAAGATTAGATTGATATCTAGCACACATGCATACACTGAACATGATATCAGGTCTACTTGCAGTGAGATATAATAAAGATCCTATCATACCTCTATACATCTTTTGATCTACTGATTTACCTGATTCATCTTGGTCTAGTTTGCATTATGAGCTCATGGGTGTGCTGATTGACTTGTTTCCTTCCATATCAAACTTCTTAAGCATTTCCTTGATGTATTTAGCTTGATTGATGAAGATCCCTTCTTCAGATTGTTTGATTTGGAGCCCGAGAAAATAGTTCAGCTCTCCCATCATGCTCATTTCAAATTCACTCTGCATCAAGTCAGCAAATTCTTCGCAGAGGCGATTGTTAGTAGCACCGAAAATAATATCATCAACATAAATCTGCACTACTAACATTTCTTTGTTTTTCTTCTTTAAAAACAGTGTTGTATCTACATTTCCTCTAGAGAACTCATGATCTAGTAGAAATTTGCTAAGTCTTTCATACCATGCTCTAGGTGCTTGTTTCAAACCATAAAGTGCTTTGTTTAATTTATACACATGATTGGGGTATTGATGATTTTCAAAACCAGGAGGTTGTTCTACATACACCTCCTCATTAATATACCCATTCAAAAAGGCACTTTTTACATCCATTTGAAATAATTTGAAATCTTTAGAGCATGCAAATGCTAGTAACAATCTAATTGCCTCAAGTCTAGCTACAGGAGCAAAGGTTTCATCAAAGTCTATACCTTCTTCTTGATTATAGCCCTTTGCTACTAGTCTAGTCTTGTTCCTAATTACAATTTCATTTTCATCAAGTTTATTTTTATATATCCATTTGGTACCTATTATTGAATATTCAGAGGATCGTTCAACTAGGTTCCATACCTTGTTTCTAGTAAATTGGTTTAGTTCTTCTTGCATTGCATTTATCCAATTTACATCCTTTTCAGCTTCTTCTATGTGTTTAGGTTCAAAATGTGAGACAGATGCTAGATGATTATTTAAGTTCCTAAGAGATGCTCTAGTCCTAACAGGTTGAGATGGATCATCTAAAATTAATTCCTTAGGATGCCCATGAGCATACCTCCAAGCCTTAGTCAGCCCATGATCCACAATTGCCTCTTGGCTTGATGATGCATCATCATCAGGAACAACTCTCTTGCTAGAAGAGATATCACTAGTATCATCAAAAACAACATGTATAGACTCTTCAATAACAAGGGTTCTTTTATTAAAAACTCTATAGGCTTTACTTGTTGTAGAATACCCCAAAAATATACTCTCATCAGATTTAGAATCAAATTTACCTAAGTTATCCTTCCCATTATTATGAATGAAACACCTACATCCAAAAACATGAAAATAGTTTACTTTGGGCTTTCTATTTTTCCAAAGTTCATAAGGTGTTTTCTTTATAATGGGTCTCAATAAAACTCTATTTACTATATGACATGATGTATTAATGGCTTCTCCCCAAAAATACTTAGGGAGGTTACTTTCACATAGCATGGTTCTAGCCATTTTCTCTAGGGTTCTATTCTTCCTTTCTACAACTCCATTTTGTTGTGGTGTCCTAGGTGCAGAAAAATTATGAGTTATCCCCTTTTTACTACAAAATTCATCAAATAGATGATTTTCAAATTCTGTTCCATGGTCATTTCTAATAGCTATGACTGAAGCATCTCTAGCATTAGTTACTTCCTTATAAAATTTCTTAAATACTGAAAATGCTTGATCTTTATGAGCTAAAAACATGACCCAAGTATATCTAGAAAAATCATCTACAATAACAAGACCATATTTATTTCCACCTAGACTTGTGGTTCTAGTTGGTCCAAATAGATCCATGTGTAGTAGTTCAAGAGGTCTAGAGGTAGAGACACAATTTATGGATTTAAAGGAGTTCCTTGATTGTTTGCCATATTGACAAGCTTCACAAATTTTATTTTTCTCAAATTTTAGTTTTGGCAAATGTATCACGGAATCTCTTTTAACTAGTTTTGATATTGTATCCATACTTGCATGACCTAACTTACGGTGCCATAACCAACTTGCATCATTGTCCTTAGTATCATTCACAACTAAACAGGGGTTATGTTTGGCAAGATCCTCAAGATCTACTACGTACACATTGCCACGTCTTATTTCTTTAAATACTAAACTGTTGTCAATTGAGTTGGTTATGATGCATAAAGATGGTTTGAACAGAACATCAAAACCTCTATCACACAATTGACTAATGCTAAGTAGGTTATGCTTAAGACCATCAACATATCGAACATTATCAATAAAGGTTGAAGGGGTGATTTGTACTTTACCTATACCAATGATGTGACCTTAGTTATTGTCTCCAAATGTCACAGCACCTTCCTTCTTAGGCTCAAGGGTGAAGAATTGGTCTTTGTCACCCGTCATGTGTCTTGAGCAGCCACTATCCAAGTACCAACAGTTTTTGTCGACCTTAGCTGCAAGACACTCCTACACAAGGAAATCATACAATTTTAGGTACCCAAGTTTTCTTGGGTCCTTCATGGTTAGTAATGTTGGTTCCTTTTAGAACCCAAACACTTTTAATTTTTTCTTTAACTTTTTCTTTTCTATGATCACACACATTAGCTTTATGTCCTATTGTTCCACAGCAAAAACAAGTTAGTTTCTTAATTTTGCTTTTCCCTGCTTTTACAAAGAAATTACTAAGGAGCTTTTTCTTATTTTTTAGTTTATACCCTAAACCAGCTCTATTGAACACAGCTCATTGACTATTAAGTATCATTTACAATTTTTCAGAGCTATATGTAAACGTTTCTACAAAAAGTTTGTACTTTTCAAGTTCTAGTGCCAACTTTTGTTTTTCTGTTTTTAGTGCATTTAAGTCTTTTGTGAAATTATCTCCAATAGTTTGTTTACCCTTTTTAAGTTCAGAAATGTCCTTGGTTAGTTTTTCGTTATCTTTAATTAAGGCATTAGTTTTTTGAATTAACATTTGCTTGCTTGTTTTAAGATCTAAATTTTCTTTAGTGATAAAATCCTTATCCTTAACTAATTTATCGTATTTATGGAGGTGAGATTGATTGGTTAGTTTTAGCTCTTTATTCTTAAGACTTATTGTCTTATATTCATCCATTAATTTATTAAACGCATCATACAATTCATCAAAGATAAAATCTAAATGCATTTCAGATGTTACCTCATTTTCGTTTGCCATAAAACATAGGTTGGCCTTTTCTTCTTATTCCTCATCCGATGATGATGATGATGTATCGGAGTCCGATTGGGTGGAGACGAGGACTTTCTTTTTCTTGTACTTGCTGGCCTTCTTGAGCAAAGGACAGTCTGCTCTAAAGTGTCCCGGCTTCTTACATTCGTAGCATCCGATTCCCTCATTTTTCCTTTTCTTACCTTTATCCTTGTAATAGGAACTTGAGGGGCCTCTCCTTTGATGAAAGGACTTCTTTCGGTTGATGAATTTTCTGAACTTACGCACGAGAAGAGCCTCATCATCATCTCCCTCATGATCTTCTTCTTCACTGCTGCTACTGCAAGATAAATCCTTGTTAGAAGAAGTAGATTTGAGAGCTATTACCTTTTTCTTGTGAGAGGATTATTCTTCGCTGTGTTGTTTCATTGTGAGCTCGTGCGTCATTAGGGATCCAAGAAGCTCCTCAAGTGGAAGCTTGTTCAAGTCCTTGGCTTCTTGGATTGCCGTCACCTTGGCCTCCCATGACCTTGGCAAACAACGAAGAATCTTCCTGACAAGGTCACTGTTAGTATAATTTTTGCCAAGGCTTTTTAGGCCATTGACAATGTCAGTAAATCTAGTAAACATGCAAGTGATAGTTTCATTGGAATCCATCTTAAATAATTCATACTTATGAACTAATATATTTATTTTAGATTCCTTTACTTGATTTGTGCCCTCGTGGGTCACTTCAAGTCTATCCCAAATCTCTTTTGCAGAATTGCAAGTAGAGACTCTATTGAATTCATTTCGGTCTAAAGCACAATAAAGCACATTCATTGCTTTGGCATTTAGTTGTGCCTTTCTTATGTCATTGTCATCCCAATCCTTTTCAAGTTTGGGTATAGTAACACCCTCTACAAAAATTGATGGGACGTATGGTCCATTAAGTATGGTGGTCCACATCTCATAGTCTTGTGCTTGGATAAATATTCTCATCCTAGCCTTCCAATATGAGTAGTCGGATCCATTGAAGAATGGAGGTCTATGAGTGGACTGGCCCTCAATATGAGAAGATCCAAATGGGGTTGTCATTTTGATCTTTTACTCTTTTGGTAAAAGAGTTCCGACTCTGATACCACTTGTTGCCCAGATAGACAACCCAAGAGGGGGGTGAATTGGGTTTTAAAATAATTATTGCAATTAAAAGCTTTGTGAGTAACTAATTAAAACTTTTGCGAGTGGATTAATTAGTTGCTATATGCAGTGGATGAAGGGAAAGTAAGAGAACAAGAAGCAATCACAAACACAAGCAATTTTATAGTGGTTCGGAGCTAACCCTTGCTCCTACGTCCATTCCTCGGATTACAGCCGGTTGTTTTACAAGCTCACAACCCAACTTGTTGTTTTACGAGATCCCAACGAACTCGGTCGGTTTTTCCAGGCTCACCGACTAGAACCACCCGATTGTTTTTTCGGAATCACAATCAAACTCTTACACCGTTGGTTTTAACCTAGGCTCACCAACGAACCTTAACACCCTTGATTCAATCCCCTGATTGAATCAAGTAAGAAACAAATGGTTTGAAAACAAACAGAAAAAGAAAGCTTCTCAAAAGCGTATTTAAAACAATTTAAGCAAGGAAGAGTAAGAAGCCCTCAAACTGATTTTGGAGATGGAGGAAGGGGCTTTTCAAACTCTTTGACTCCTCTTGAATTTGAAGTAGACTTGCTGTCTGGAGGAGAGCCTTGAATGTGAGGAAGAGAGTTGGTGAGTCGACTTCAATGCACTTCTTCCTTCTTTTTCGTGTAATCACTCTAGAGAGCTCTTGGTTGGTGGAAATCACTTTTGCTTTGAATGGAGTCTCTCTTTCTTACTCTATTACTGTTCACTTAGGCTATTTAAGCCATTCCCCAAGAGAAATAGCCGTTAGACACATCTTTCTAGCCGTTCTGCACATTCTGCAACTCCTGACAATGTTTCCGTTGGGATCGGAGTCGACTCGCGCGATCTGGAGTTGATTCGCCTGTTGCAGGAGTCGACTCATGCTTTTCTGGAGACGGCTCGGCAACTGTTCTGGATTTGAATTAAAGTGCTGTCTTGACTTGGAGTCGACTCGACTGAACTCGGAGTCGACTCCCCAATGTCTGGAGCTGACCCGGCACTTTTGGAGACGACTCGTTCTAAGGAATCCAAAGATCTTTCTTTCAAGTTTGCTCACTCGAGTCGACTCGGATATTCTGGGAGTCGACTCGGCACTCAGAGCCCGAAATTCCGATC
The DNA here is from genome assembly GCF_009389715.1 of Phoenix dactylifera. Lineage (NCBI taxonomy): Eukaryota > Viridiplantae > Streptophyta > Magnoliopsida > Arecales > Arecaceae > Phoenix > Phoenix dactylifera. The sequence goes on along the minus strand of NW_024068018.1, from coordinate 144,809 downwards.
TTCTGTCTGTTGACTTGTGCCATCTCGGAGTCGACTCGAACTATCTCGGAGTCGACTCGGCTCGCAGAGATGAAAATAGAGTCTTCTGTCTTTGGGCTTGCGCTGCCTTGGAGTCGACTCGAACTGTCTTGGAGTCGACTCGCTTCTCAGAGACGAAAATACCGTCTTCTGTCTTTTGGGTTGCGCTGCCTTGGAGTCGATCAGACTTTGCGGGAGTCGACTCGGCTCTCAGTGTCCGAAATTGGCTCTCTGACTTTTAGCCTTGCTTTTCTCTGGGAGTCGACTCTCGCTTTCTTAGGAGTCGACCTGCCAACCATCGGAGTCGACTCGAGTTCTTCGGAAGTCGACTCGGCTCTCAGAGTCCAAAATAGCTTCTCTGTGTTTCTGTCTGTTACTCCCTGGAGTCGACTCGTACTACCCTGGAGTCGACTCGGCAAGCATTGGAGTCGACTCGAATTCTTCAGGAGTCGACTCGTTGACAGGTTCTGAGATGAATCTTTCTGTCCGGCTGTCTGTTCTCAGTCGGAGTCGACTCGTAATGTACAGGAGTCGACTCGAGCTTGTGCCAGTGCTTCTGATACGCTTGGAGTCGACTCGTAATCTCCCGGAGTCGACTCGAGACTCAGACTTTGGTTCAAATTGAATTCCTTACTTATCCAAAATGTATTGAACCAAAGCTTGAGACACTTAACCATAAGTTTACACATATTTGACTGAAACACTAGATTGAATTCATTAGTATAACATAAGATATACTCAAATGCTTTGAGCTCATCAAAATTAAATAGGGTTATAATCAATCACTCCCCAGATTGCTTTTGATGGCTGAAATTCTCTTGAACAATCATCTCTTGATTGCTCTTAAAAGAAAGAAGAAGGAGAGAGGAAGAAGAGGAGGACACACACCAAGAGAAGGACAAAGACAGTCGTCGGCCCTTTTTATTTTTTTTATTTTTTTTTCTTGCGGTCCATATTTGCCCCAAAGCACCTTGGGATTCCTCTCACGCACACCCCAAAAAAAGTCCAAAAATAAAAATAAATAATGAGGGGGCGCATGACCCTCCTTTTATTTTATGGGTGAATCCTCTTCTAAAGAGGACTAGGTGGCCCAATCCTACTCCAATTAAGATTTCTTTAAATCATGACTCAATTGAACTCTTAATCCTTATCTAATAGGAAATCATCCTTATCTATTAGATCAAAATTAATTAGAACTCTAGGAGTCCTAATCCAATTAGGACATATAATTTTAGTCCTAATCCAATTAGGACTTTAGAAATTCTACTCCAAGTAGGACTCTAATAATTTACAATCCTAATCTAATTAGGACTCTAGGAGTCCTACTCCAAATAGGACTCTTGAACCTTATCTAATAAGATCAAGCCAATTAATTAAGTCCAATTGATTCAATCAAAGTGCAATTATTCCTTCTTCAACTCACTAACTCTTAGTGGGTTAAACCAATTATCAATCAAATTAATAATTATGAACTATTGTGATTCCAAATTACAATGCAACCATCAGATCAGTCAATACCTCTAAGTATGTGACCTCATAGGTTCTATTCTGTCTGGTAGTGAGATATATTGGGATCTCTATCATAATATCATTAAAAACTCTTTTCAATGGGTTGGAACAATTCCAACTCATCTCACTAGGGATTATCGATCATCAAGATAATCCCTGTGAGTCTCACCATCCATCAGTGATACCTAGCAACATGTAGTGGCAATCCAGCAGAATGAAATAAATAAATTTTTAGGTGCAGTTATCGTGTGATACAGTCCGTCTATTATGGATTCCTACAAGATAGAGGTCATGGATAACCCGTTAAACTCCTTCGTCTATCATATGTCAAGATTTATTTGACTTTAGTTCAAGAGTGGATAGATATCCAAATGACTTCTTACTTTGGTTACGCTCAGTACCCTTGTTCTCTAACAAACACCTGCACTATCACTCCATGTTCCTACACTGTCGACTCGAGACTCGTCTATCAAAAAGGATAGTGATTTGTTTACTAATTTCATCGGATCAATCATCGTATTCGTGATGATCCATCGATCAGGAGCATTTAGCAATTAATCACGAATAACATATGGTTCAAATTCTCAACTCTTGAGAATATGTATCATCATCTTATTAATTTCTTGGACTACACATACATAATATGAATGAAAAAGATGTCTATTTATTATTCAATAATAATAAAGTCAAGTACAAAACTATATTCCAAAATAAATTATGTGTCAGCCAAATTGACTTCTCGGACATACATCTAACAATCTTCCACTTGTACTAAAGCCAATCAGCCATATATCTAAGCTCCATCTTCTCAAGGTAGGTTTCAATCTTTTGCTGACTTAGCTGCTTGGTGCATGGATCCACCACATTGTCCATGGAGTTTACTTTCTGCACCTCGACATATTTTTTCTCGAGACAGTCACGTATGAGGTGAAAGCACCGCTCTATGTGCTTGAACTTCTAATGTGACCTAGGCTCCTTAGCAAGTGCTAGGACGTCATTGTTATCGCAGTAGAGCGTTATGGCATCTGATGGCATTATATTTAACTTTACAATACATATTTTTTTAATAGAAGGCTTCCCTTGCAGCTTTAGAGGCAGCGATATACTCAGCTTCTATAGTAGAATCAGCAATGATCAGTTGTTTGGAACTCTTCCAATTTACTGAACCACCATTGCATAAGAACACATATCCTGATGTAGACTTTCTATCATCAGTATCAATCATAAAATCTGAATCTTGTATCCTTCTATCCTTAACTCTGATGCTCCTCCAAAGACCAAGAACATATCCTTAGTTCTTCTTAAGTACTTAAGAATATTTTTCACAGCTATCCAGTGCTCCTCTCCTGCATTCGACTGATATCTGCTTGTGACACTCACAGCAAGGGCTATATCAGGTCGTGTACATAGCATGAAATGCATGAGGCTCCTTATGGCCGAAGCATAAGGAATCTTACTCATGCGTTGAATCTCTTTAGATGTATTCGGGTACATCTTCTTGGAGAGATGAATCCCATGCCTAAGGGGTAGAAGATCCCTTTTATAGTTTTCCATGCTGAACCTCTTCCGCATCTTCTTTATGTACATTTTTTATGATAGGCCAAGCATCCTCTTAGATCTATCTATATAGACCTTAATCCCCTAAATATTGGATATTTCCCCAAGGTCTTTCATAGAGGATTCTTTAGACAACCAGACCTTGACCGAAGTTAGCATGAGAATATCATTTCCAATCAGAAAGATGTCGTCTACGTATAATACGAGAAATACGACAACACTCCCACTAACTTTCTTATAAACACATGGTTCCTCTTTGTTCTTAATGAGATCAAACGATTTAATTGTATCATTGAAACAAGTGTTCTAACTTCGACATGCTTGCTTTAGTCCATAAATAGACTTTTGCAGCTTGTAGACCTTGTGATCTCCATCACTGAAAGTGAAACCCAATAGGTACTATACCTTCTGGTGGATCTACTAAGGTCCAGACTTGGTTGAAATACATGAAGTCTATTTTTGACTTCATAGCTTCCAATCATTTCTTGGAATCGATATCCAACATCGCCTCGTTGTAGGTATTGGAATCCTATATATGTTCCCTATCTCCCATGAGGAACATTTTCTCAGTATCCTCTATAAGCACACCTAAGTATCTTTCAGAAAGATGGAAGATCCTATAAAATCTACAAGGTGGAGGAGGTACTACATATACTGGTTCAATATGAATAGGTTCTATAAGTTTCATGACTTGTTGCTTTTCAGAGACTTTTTCTTCAAGCTCAATTTTTCTCCCACTGCCTCTATCATGGATAAATTATTTTTCTAAGAAGATAGCATGTCGACTTACAAAAATATTGTGATCCTCTTGGACGTAAAAATTGTATCCTAATAACTCTTTAGGATATCCTATAAAACGAGCACTTATGGTTCTAGCCTCTAACTTGTCCGCCTGTAGTCGCTTGACGTGGACTGGATATCTCCAAATCTTGAGATGACCAAGACTCGGCTTCTTACCATGTCATATCTCATACGATGTGGTAGGAACGGATTTAAAAGAAACTCTATTCAATAAATAAATAGCAGAAAGTAAGGCATCTCTCTAAAGAAACAAGGGTAAATCAGTGAAGCTCATTATGGACTGGACTATATCTAATAAAATCTGATTCCTTCTCTCCGACACTCCGTTGAGTTGAGGTTTTCCAAGAGGCGTCCATTGTGAGACTATGCCACTCTCCTTAAGATAGTAACAAAATTCTCCACTAAGGTATTTCCCTCCTCAATCTGATCGAAGAGCCTTAAGAGGTTTTTTAGTTTATTTTTCTACTTCATTTCTGAACTCTTTGAACATTTTAAAAGCTTCATATTTGTGTCTCATAAAATACACATATCCATATCGTGAAAAATCATCGGTAAAGGTTATAAAGTATGAATAACGACCCCAGGCTTACACATCAAATGGGCCACATACATTAGTGTATACCAGAGAAAGTATCTCAGTGGTCCTCTCCTTGTGTCCTACAAAGGATAATTTAGCCATTTTTTCTTGAAGGCAGGATTCACAAACTGGATATAACTCGCAAGTCAATGAGTCAAGAAGCCCATCTTTCTTCAATTTGTTTATTATGTCCTATCCAATATAGCCAAGTCTAAGGTGCCCCAAATACTTCTGGTTTATCTTATCTCTGGATCTTTTGGATCCTATGGCACTCACTACTTGCTCAGATACATTCACAGATACATCCATATGTAAGTGATAAAAACTGTCAATCATAAACTCACGTACAACCAATTTATTTCTACAATAAATAAAACAGTAGTTTTTGTCGAATGTAAAAACATGATCATGCTGCAGTAAACATGAAACAGAAATCAAATTTCTTCTAGCAGCATGTACATAATAACAGTCTCTAAGTATCAAACTAAATTCAGACAGTAGTTGCAGAGGATAAGTGCCCATAGCCACGATAGTAAGTCTTGCCCTGTTGCCAATCCAAAGGATTACTGCACCTTCAGCTAGCCTTCTACTTTCTTTTAGATCCTGTATAGTAATGTACAAGTGAACACTAGAACCAGAATTTATAACCCAACTGAAAGTAGAAAAAATCATTAGATTAGTTTCAATAACAAGCAAGTCTAACATACTTTCCAAAGGCATATTTGCCCTTTTGTTCTTCGAGCTCTCGAGATATGAAGGACAGTTTCTCTTCCAATGGTCGTTGACGTTGCAGTGGAAACATTTTTCTTTGTCATCAGACTTTTTCTTTTGAACTTTCTTCTTTGGCTTTTTTTCGTTCTTCTGTTTCTTCACAGACTTCTTCTTCTTCTTCTAAGTAGACTTTCTCTTGAAATTAGAAGTCAACTTCGCAGTGAGAATAGTGCCCCTTGAACCTTTCAAGGCCTTTTCAGTAGTTACCAAGATGTTTAACAACTCAGTCCTGGTGTATTCAATCTTATTCATGTGGTAGTTTACTATAAACTGTCCAAATAAATCTTGAAGAGATTGCAGGATCAAATCCACTTGCAATTCCTTATGCATGGTCATGCCGAGCTTCTCAAGTTCATCTAGATCCTTGATCATAGTCAAACAGTGATCATGGACAGACTGTCTTTCACGCATCTTTGCCTTGAAGAGCCTCTTGAATACTTCAAAACATGTTGTGCGATTTTGTTCACCATACAACTCTTGTAGATGAGCCAATATGTCCCTAGCAGTCTTCATGTTTTCATGCGGGTTTTGAAGTTCATTGGACATAGATGCCATGATATAGCACCTGATCCTAATGTCATCATCCATCAACTTATCATGTGTAACACGTTGATCAGTGGTCGGACGTGCTGGTAACATGAGAATATCATTGTCGAGTACATAGCCTATTTTCTCGCAACTCAAAATAATTTTTAAGTTTCTTAGCCAGTCTTTATAATTGGTTCCCGTCAAACGGTTAGTCTCGAAAATTCGGATCAAAGGATTAGAAGCTGACATTGTGATTTATAGAGAGTAAAGATTTTAGTTAGATTTTGTACTTGATCTTAATTTATTTTAGGATCTTGTAAAACAAATACACCTTCTACTATTTTCTCGAATCTCTCACACTCCTCAGGTAGAGAAACGGAAACCCTTTGCGGCTGGGGTTTCTAGTGGGTACTACGGTCCCATCGATTTACATGCCACCTCACCTAACGGTTATTGGCGATATATAAAAGGATGAGTGCACAACTCTTGTACAATACTTCTCAAGCAAATTGTAACGTTATCCAGTCTCTAAGTCATTAAGGCCTCACCTAACAGTTATTGGTCACATTCCTTAGTTAAGTCAGACCCACCGTCTATCCGCAAAAGCAAAGCTATTATTGGGCCCCTCACCTAACAGTTATTGGGCCCAACCCAATCTTTACCCCGCAACATCTCATGCTAATAGAGAGGTCCCCCCCTCGATGCAACTGACCACTGTAACCAGCCGAGACGAGTTAACATCGAAAAGACATTAGCAGCTCTACTATGATGGAAGACCGCTAGACTTAATATTTATTCGAAGAAATTTACTTTAGGTCTCTTTCATGATTTTAATTATCTACATCTCATGCAAATAATAATCTACCAAGTAAATATAAATATAAAATAACTGGTGATGATCATGGATTCAGGATGAGGGTCATAATACAAGCACATCACTACAAGAAGAAGGAGCTTTCCCGACTTTTGTCTGCCGACGCTAAGTAGAAGCGTCGGTAATTTTTTTTGGAAGTCTGGCTTCCGCCGACGCTTATAAGCGTTGTCGCAACCCGTGGCTTGGGCCGACGCTTTTAAGCGTCGGCGGAAGCATTTTTTTTTAATTTTTTCCTCCCAACGACGCTTTAGAAAGCGTCGTCGGAGGCCATTATCCCCTCCTCCCTGCAAATTCCTCCCGATATTTTTCCTCCCAACGGCGCCCCCCTCCCCTTCTCTCTCCGCCGCTCGCCCCCTGTTAGCATCCCACATATGCCATGAAAATTCGAAATAATTTTCAGATTGCAGCGGAAAAACATATGCGGGATCCGTTCATCGCATGAACGTGTTTTAAAACCTTTCGTTTGTAGATAGATTAGAATTAAATTATTTTAAACCATTTTAAAATCATTAAGAAGATCAGATCTTCACCTTGTGCGGGTAGATGGTCTCCGCAAATCTGATTTACGTGGTATTTGATCAAGGCTCAGTGGAAACCGCACACGCGTCCGGCCTCTACAGGTATCCACACGAAGTACTGACTCGATCGAAGCCTTTGGATCTCACCGGGGTGCTAGCTCCCTTGCAGAGATGGCTATGGATGGCTGAAGTCCTCTCCTTTGAATCAACCTTTGATTGGCTTGAGAGAAAGAAGAAGAAGGATGGATTTAGGAAGAAGAAAACAAGACCCGCAGCCTTTCTCTTTTTCTTCCTTTTTGGAACCAAGATGAAGAAGGAAGAGGGCGTCCCAAGCTTTTCTTTTTCTTCTCTTGATTGTGGCTCAAAGGAGGAAGATGGAGGAGGGTGCTCACGGCTGGAATGAGGAGAAAAACATTCTTTTTGGCCGAAATTCCATGCTCCCTTTTAATTAGTTAAGAGATAAGGATGAGTTCCTATTTTTTAGGAACTCATCTTTATCTCTTCTTTTGGCTAACAAGGAGGGGCGTGCGCCCATCCTCTTTCTCCCACGCACACCCCAAGGGGAGGGGCGTGGGCCCCTCCCTCAAGTTCATTTAAATCTGCTATTTAAATAAATTAAAGGGGGTTTTAATTTGGGTCCATTGTTTGAGTCCAATCCTAGTCAAAATAGGATTTTTGTGAACCCATTTCAATTTCCTCCAATTCCTAATCCAATTAGAATTTAATTGAGCCATGACTCTATTGAACTCTTCAATCCTAATCCAATTAGGAGTCATAAAATTAATTAGATTAAAATTAAAATTAATTAGGACTTAAGAAAATCCTAATCTAATCAGGACTTGTTCAATTTTCAGCCCTAAGACAATTTGGACTTTAGAAATCCTATTCCAAATAGGATTCTAATTTAATTTGAAATCCTAATCCAATTAGGACTCCATGATTCCCACTCCAAGTAGGACTCATGATCAAGTCCAATTAATTAAATCCAATTAATTAAATTAAATTGCAATTCGATTGCAATTGTTCCTTCTTCTAGCCACTAACTCTTAGCGGATTTTCATTTATCAATCTAATTGATTATTTGTGATTCCTAATCACATTCAACCATTGGATCGGTCAATACCTCTAATGTGTATGACCCCATAGGTTCCATTCTGACTGGTAGTGAGATATATTATGATCTCTATCACAATATCATTGAAAACTCCTTTCAATGGGTTGAAACAATTCCAACTCAACTCACCAGGGATTATCGACCATCGAGATGATCCCTGTGAGTCTCACCATCCACCAGTGACACCTAGCAGTATGTAGTGGCCACCCAGCAGAATAGAATGATGAACCTCTAGGTGCAGCAATCGTATGATACAGTCCTTCTATCGTGGATCCCTACAGACCGGAGGTCATGGATAACTCGTCAAACCCCGTCGTCTGTCATATGTCTAGATTTATTTGACTTGAGTTCGATAGTGAAAAACTCTTTCTCCACTTTATATTACTGCCCTGGCCAAGGTCTTAGAACTCAGTCTAATAAATCACATAGGATCACTCCTCTTCTATCAAGGTCGATAGATTCCATGTAAGTGCATACCCTACTCCTACAGTGAACTTACTGCAGCCAATCTACACTACAAGGACCCATATGGCTAGAGACCATGTATACGTGTAGTCAAACTACAATAACCTCACTGTGAGTAGCCGAAGCACCGCAGGTCAAAGGACCAGTCATACTACTGCAACATCAAGCAAGTCACTGACGAGTGGATAGACATCCAAGTGACTTCTTGTCTTGGTCACGCTCAGTACCCTTGTTCTCTAACAAGCACCTGCACTATCACTTCAGTGTCCCTACACTGTGGACTCGAGTCTCGTCCATCCATAAGGAAAGCGATTTGTGCACTGATCGGATCGATCACCGTCCTCGTGATGATCCATTGATCATGAGCATTTAGAAATTAATCACCAATGATACATGGCTCAAATTCTCAACTCTTGAGAATATGTACCATCATCTTGTTAATTTCTTGGACGATTCATAGACACATAAACAATATGAATGAAAAGATGCCCATTTATTATTCGATAATAATAAAGTCAAGTACAAATTTATGTCCTAGAATTAATAATGTGTCCGCCAGATTGTCTTCTAGGGCATACATCTAACAATCTCCCACTTGCACTAAAGCCAATCAGACATATATCTAAGTCCCATCTTCTCAAGGTGGGCTTCTGTCTTCTGCTGATTTAACTGCTTAGTGAGCGGGTCTGCCACGTTGTCTGCGGAGTCTACTCTCTGTACCTCGACATATTTCTTCTCGAGGTATTCGCGTATGAGGTGAAAGCGCCGCTCTATGTGCTTGGACTTCTGATGAGACCTTGGCTCCTTAGCAAGAGCTATGGCGCCATTATTATCGCAGTAGAGTGTGATGGCATCCGATGGCATTACATCTAGCTCTGTAATGAATTTGTTGAACCAGAAGGCTTCCTTTGCAGCTTCAGAGGCGGCGATATACTCAGCTTCCATGGTAGAATCAGCAATAATCGGTTGTTTGGAACTCTTCCAATTTACCGTACCACCATTGCACAAGAACACATATCCAGATATAGACTTTCTATCATCAATATCAGTCATAAAGTCTGAATCTGTGTATCCTTCTACCTTTAACTCCAATGCTCCTCCAAAGACCAAGAACAAATCTTTAGTTCTTCTTAAGTACTTAAGAATGTTCTTCACAGCTGTCCAGTGCTCTTCACCTGGATTCGACTGATATCTGCTAGTGACACTCACAGCAAGGGCTATATCAGGTCGTGTACACAGCATGGCATACATGAGGCTTTCTATTGCAGAAGCATAAGGAATCCTGCTCATGCGTTGAATCTCTTCAGATGTGTTGGGGCACATCTTTTTGGAGAGATGAATCCCATGCCTAAGGGGTAATAGACCCCTCTTGGAGTTTTCCATACTGAACCTCTTCAGTACCTCCTCTATGTACATCTTTTGTGATAGGCCAAGCATCCTTTTAGATCTATCCCTATAGACCTTTATCCCCAAAATGTAGGATGCTTTCCCAAGGTCTTTCATGGAGAACTCTTTTGATAACCAGACCTTGACCGAGGTTAGCATAGGAATATCATTTCCTATCAGGAGGATGTCATCCACGTACAGTACGAGGAACACAACAGCACTCCCACTAACCTTCTTGTAAACACACGGTTTCTCTTTGTTCTTGATGAACTCAAACGATTTGATCGCATCATTAAAACGAGTGTTCCAACTCGGAGATGCTTGCTTTAGTCCATAGATGGACCTTTGCAGCTTGCTGACCTTGTGATCACCATCACTGGAAGTGAAACCCAAAGGCTGCTCCATATAGATATCTTCATCAAGATATCCATTCAGGAAAGCAGTTTTCACATCCATCTGCCATATTTCATAATCATGAAATGCTGCAATAGCAAGCAATGTTCGAATGGATTTCAGCATGGCTACAGGTGAAAAGGTCTCCTGATAGTCAATGCCTTCGCGCTGACTATACCCTTTCGCTACTAGCCTTGCCTTATAGGTCTCTACCTTTCCATCCGAACCTATCTTCCTTTTATAGATCCATTTACATCCAATAGGTACTATACCTTCTGGTGGATCTACTAAGGTCCAGACTTGGTTGGAATACATGGAGTCTATCTCTGACTTCATGGCTTCCAGCCATTTTTCGGAATCGATATCAGATATGGCCCGTCGTAGGTATTGGGATCCTGTACATGTTCCCTATCTCCCATGAGGAACATTTCCTCGGTGTCCTCTACTAGTATACCTAAGTATCTATCGGGAGGATGGGAGACCCTACTAGATCTACGAGGTGGAAGAGGTACTACGTGTACTGGCTCTGTATGAATAGGTTCTATAGGATCTATGACTCGTTGCTTTTCAGAGACTCTCTCTTCAAGCTCAATTTTTCTCCCACTGCCTCTATCAAGGATAAACTGTTTTTCCAGAAAGACGGCATGTCGGCTCACAAACACATTGTGATCCTCTGAGATGTAAAAATTGTATCCTAATGACTCTTTAGGATATCCAATGAAACGAGCACTTATGGTCCTAGGCTCTAACTTGTCCGCCTGTAGTCGCTTGACGTGGGCCGGACATCCCCAAATCTTGAGATGACCAAGACTCGACTTCTTGCCATGCCATATCTCATACGGTGTGGTAGGAACGAATTTAGAGGGAACTCTATTCAATAAATAAATTGCGGATAATAAGGCATCTCCCCAAAGAAACGTAGGTAGATCAGTGAAGCTCATCATGGATCGGACCATATCCAATAGAGTCCGATTCCTCCTTTCTGACACCCCGTTGAGTTGAGGTGTACCCGGAGGTGTCCATTGTGAGACTATGCCATTTTTCTTGAGATAATCCCGGAATTTCCCACTAAGGTATTCTCCTCCTCGATCTGATCGAAGAACCTTAAGGGTTTTTCCAGTCTGTTTTTCTACTTCATTTCTGAACTCTTTGAACTTTTCAAAAGACTCAGATTTGTATCTCATAAGATACATATACCCATATCGTGAATAGTCATCGGTAAAGGTAATGAAGTATGAATAACGACCCCTGGCTAGCACATCGAATGGGCCACACACATCAGTGTGTACCAGGGTAAGTATTTCAGTGGTCCTCTCCCCATATCCTACAAAGGGTAATCTAGCCATTTTTCCTTGAAGACAGGACTCACAAACTGGATATGACTCGAAAGTCAATGGGCCAAGAAGCCCATCTTTCTCCATTTTGTTCATTCTGTCCTCTCCAATATGGCCAAGCCTGAGGTGCCACAAATACTTCTGGTTTATCTCATCTCTGGATCTTTTAGATCCTATGGCACTCACTACTTGCTCAGACACATTCACAGACACATCAATATGCAAGTGATAGAGACTATCAATCATGAAACCACGTGCAACTAATTTATTTCTGAAATAAATAGAACAGCAGTCTTTATCAAAGGTCAAAACATGACCATCCTGTGCTAAACACGAAACAGAAATCAAATTCCTGCTAGCAGCAGGGACATAATAACAGTCTCTAAGCAATAAACTAAATCCAGACGGTAATCGCAGAGGATAGGTGCCCACAGCTACAGCAGCAACTCTTGCCCCGTTGCCAACCCGAAGGGTCACTGCACCTTCCGCCAGCCTCCTACTTTCCTTTAGACCCTGCATAGTAGTGCACAAATGAGCACTAGAACCAGAATCTATAACCCAACTAGAAGTAGAAAAAACCGTAAGGTTAGTTTCAATCATGAGCAAATCTAACATACCTTCAGAAGGTGTGTCTGCCTTTTTGTTCTTCAGGCTCTCGAGGTATGAAGGGCAGTTCCTTTTCCAGTGGCCGTCGACGTTGCAGTGGAAACATTTTCCCTTGTCATTAGCCCTTTTCTTGTGAACTTCCTTCTTAGGCTTCTTGTCTTTCTTGTGCTTCTTTGCAGGCTTCTTTTTCTTCCAAGTAGACTTTCTCTTGGAACCAAAAGTCAGCTCAGCAGCCAGAACAGAGCTCCTTGAACCTTTCAAGGCCCCTTCAGCAGTTACCAACATATTCAACAATTCGGTCTTTGTGCATTCAATTTTATTCATATGGTAGTTTACTATAAACTGGCCAAATGAATTAGGAAGGGATTGCAGGATCAGATCTATCTGCAGTTCCTTATGCATGGACATACCGAGCTTCTCAAGTTCCTCAAGGTCCTTGATCATAGTCAAACAGTGATCGTGGACAGACTGCCCCTCACGCATCTTTGCCTTGAAGAGCCTCTTGGACACTTCAAAGCGTGCAGTGCGGCTCTGCTCACCATACAACTCTTGCAGATGAGCCAGTATTTCCCTAGCAGTCTTTATGTTCTCATGCTGGCATTGAAGTTCGTTAGTCATGGATGCCATAATGTAACACTTGACCCTAATGTCGTCATCAGTCCACTTCTGATGCGTCTCACGCTGATCATCAGTAGGACGTGCTGGTAGCCTAGGGATATCATTCTCGAGCACATACCCTATTTTCTCACAATTCAGAACAATTTTCAGGTTCCTAAGCCAGTCTTTATAGTTGGTTCCGGTCAGTCTGTTGGTCTCAAGGATTCGGGTCAAAGGGTTTGAAGCTGACATTGTGATCTGTAGAGAGTAAAGATTCTAGTTAGACTTTGTACTTGAACTTAATTTGTTCTAGGGACTTTTAAAACAAATATGCTCCCACTATTTTCTCGAATCCCTCATACTCCCCTGATGGAGAAACGAAAACCCTACGCGACTAGGATTTCTAGCGGGTACTGCGGTCTCACCGATTTACATGCCGCCTCACCTAACAGTTATTGGTGACATATAAATGGATGAGTGTACAACTCTTGTACAATGCTTCTCAAGCATATTGCAGTGGTACTTGGTCTCTAAGTGATGAAGACCTCACCTAACAGTTATTGGTCCCATTACTTGGTTAAGTCAGACCCACCGTATAACCGCGGAAATAAAGTCGTCATTGGGTCCTCACCTAACAGTTATTGGTGCCCAACCCCACCTTTACCCCACAACATCTCATGTCTAATAGAGAGGTCCAGTCCCCCGATGCAACTTGCCCACTGTGTCCAGCCGAGACAAATCAACGCCGGAAAGACCTTAGCAACTCTACTACGGTGGAAGACCTATGGACTTAATATTGCATAATCAAGTCTTAGTGTTTGCAACTTGAGTTCTTCATAAGAGGTAATCGAACAATTGGCCAGGTAAGCAGGTGGGAGGCTCCCCTTACTCAGAGAGTAAGGTCCTAATTAAGTAACCACCTTATAGGCTTGCCTAGACACCAATTAGATCAATTAATCTAATATGACTAACTCATGTTGGTTCACCCTCGACTGATTAGGGAGGTTTCGATTTAGGTCTCACTCGATCGCGTATTCACATCTCATGCAAATATAAGTCTACCCGCATAGACATAAGCATTAAACATCCAGGCATTTATCAAAAATAAAATTAAATGGTGATGATCATGGATCCAAGATGGGGTCATTTTACAAGCACATGCACGTCAATTGGTTTGATCGTCTTCAACTCTTGACTCGATCTTGATCCTCTAGGTCCAATTGTGATCAACTCCTTGATCTATCTTCAATCAACCCTTGATCTTGATCCGCGCATGTTGAGCTTGTTGATGTACATATCGATCAACCATCGACGTGCAACACACATCACAGTTTACATCCCAGATTGCTTTAAAAATTAAATAAAAATAAAAATAAAATTACAACCCTTTTCATTGAGACACGCAGGTCTCTAATACATGAATTTAAGATGCACGCAGGCATCTGAAAATTAAAATTACATGCATCACAGAACATCACAGAACATCGCAGAACATTTCAGCACATTCAAAGGGTCCATCCATGATCATCACCATACGCATCACATGCATAAAAAAATTATTTTCAGATCTGTAATTTAACTGATTATATCATCTCATGACTTGCTGATCATGCATGATTTGATTCTAAACATTTGTAATCACATTATTAATGCATTAGAATCATTAATCTAAGCATCCATTAATTAGTATGCAGAAAAAACAGCAAGCTGAAAATTCTGCATACTTAATTTTCAGCAAGCATAATCCCTTAAATTTCAGATCTAAAATGCCTTGAAAAATTTAATTCTAATCTTAATCTACATAACCATGGCTCTGATACCACTGTTAGCATCCCACATATGCCATGAAAATTCGAAATAATTTTCAGATTGCAGCGGAAAAACATATGCGGGATCCGTTCATCGCATGAACGTGTTTTAAAACCTTTCGTTTGTAGATAGATTAGAATTAAATTATTTTAAACCTTTTTAAAATCATTAAGAAGATCAGATCTTCACCTTGTGCGGGTAGATGGTCTCCGCAAATCTGATTTACGTGGTATTTGATCAAGGCTCAGTGGAAGCCGCACACGCGTCCGGCCTCTACAGGTATCCACACGAAGTACTAACTCGATCGAAGCCTTTGGATCTCACCGGGGTGCTAGCTCCCTTGCAGAGAGGGCTATGGATGGCTGAAGTCCTCTCCTTTGAATCAACCTTTGATTGGCTTGAGAGGAAGAAGAAGAAGGATGGATTTAGGAAGAAGAAAACAAGACCCGCAGCCTTTCTCTTTTTCTTCCTTTTTGGAACCAAGATGAAGAAGGAAGAGGGCGTCCCAAGCTTTTCTTTTTCTTCTCTTGATTGTGGCTCAAAGGAGGAAGATGGAGGAGGGTGCTTACGGCTGGAATGAGGAGAAAAACATTCTTTTTGGCCGAAATTCCATGCTCCCTTTTAATTAGTTAAGAGATAAGGATGACTTCCTATTTTTTAGGAACTCATCTTTATCTCTTCTTTTGGCTAACAAGGAGGGGCGTGCGCCCATCTCTTTCTCCCACGCACACCCCAAGGGAGGGGCGTGGGCCCCTCCCTCAAGATTATTTAAATCTGCTATTTAAATAAATTAAAGGGGGTTTTAATTTGGGTCCATTGTTTGAGTCCAATCCTAGTCAAAATAGGATTTTTGTGAACCCATTTCAATTTCCTCCAATTCCTAATCCAATTAGAATTTAATTGAGCCATGACTCTATTGAACTCTTCAATCCTAATCCAATTAGGAGTCATGAAATTAATTAGATTAAAATTAAAATTAATTAGGACTTAAGAAAATCCTAATCTAATCAGGACTTGTTCAATTTTCAGCCCTAAGACAATTTGGACTTTAGAAATCCTATTCCAAATAGGATTCTAATTTAATTTGAAATCCTAATCCAATTAGGACTCCATGATTCCCACTCCAAGTAGGACTCATGATCAAGTCCAATTAATTAAATCCAATTAATTAAATTAATTTGCAATTCGATTGCAATTGTTCCTTCTTCTAGCCACTAACTCTTAGCGGGTTTTCATTTATCAATCTAATTGATTATTTGTGATTCCTAATTACATTCAACCATTGGATCGGTCAATACCTCTAATGTGTGTGACCCCATAGGTTCCATTCTGACTGGTAGTGAGATATATTATGATCTCTATCACAATATCATTGAAAACTCCTTTCAATGGGTTGAAACAATTCCAACTCAACTCACCAGGGATTATCGACCATCGAGATGATCCCTGTGAGTCTCACCATCCACCAGTGACACCTAGCAGTATGTAGTGGCCACCCAGCAGAATAGAATGATGAACCTCTAGGTGCAGCAATCGTATGATACAGTCCTTCTATCGTGGATCCCTACAGACCGGAGGTCATGGATAACTCGTCAAACCCCGTCGTCTGTCATATGTCTAGATTTATTTGACTTGAGTTCGATAGTGAAAAACTCTTTCTCCACTTTATATTACTGCCCTGGCCAAGGTCTTAGAACTCAGTCTAATAAATCACATAGGATCACTCCTCTTCTATCAAGGTCGATAGATTCCATGTAAGTGCATACCCTACTCCTACAGTGAACTTACTGCAGCCAATCTACACTACAAGGATCCATATGGCTAGAGACCATGTATACGTGTAGTCAAACTACAATAACCTCACTGTGAGTAGCCGAAGCACCGCAGGTCAAAGGACCAGTCATACTACTGCAACATCAAGCAAGTCACTGACGAGTGGATAGACATCCAAGTGACTTCTTATCTTGGTCACGCTCAGTACCCTTGTTCTCTAACAAGCACCTGCACTATCATTTCAGTGTCCCTACACTGTGGACTCGAGTCTCGTCCATCCATAAGGAAAGCGATTTGTGCACTGATCGGATCGATCACCGTCCTCGTGATGATCCATTGATCATGAGCATTTAGAAATTAATCACCAATGATACATGGCTCAAATTCTCAACTCTTGAGAATATGTACCATCATCTTGTTAATTTCTTGGACGATTCATAGACACATAAACAATATGAATGAAAAGATGCCCATTTATTATTCGATAATAATAAAGTCAAGTACAAATTTATGTCCTAGAATTAATAATGTGTCCGCCAGATTGTCTTCTAGGGCATACATCTAACACCCCCTCCCCCTGCAAAGGTGGGAGATCATCTGCCACAATCACCACTGACTCTGCCGCTGCTCCGAAAGCCTAAAGTCATCAGCTGCAGTCTTCCTATTTCAGCGTTCTCGTCGCCACAATCTGGTTCAGCTGCAACGAAGAGCTTCAAGAAATGGAGAATTCCAGCACAAACAGCCCCACCCTGCTTTCCACTCCTTGGCTCGCCAGCGATCCACAAGTCTTGTGGTGAGGGGAGATCTTCTGCGCCATCAGATGAGTTCGACATTCTTAGAAGTCCCGGCATGAAGCTGCCTGAAAATGGAGTTCCTCTGCAAGTGTAAGGACTCTGAAGAGCTTGATCCTCGAGCGGAAGAAAACTTCAAATGCGGGGTATTGTGCTTGTTTTTTCCCGCTTTCTCCAAGAAGAAACAAGTAGAAGCTAGCCGAGATGAGCAAGGAGAGCAGAGAAGCACCGTGTCAATCCCCTCCCCTCTCCTGATCCCTCAAACCCCCTCCCTTACAAATCTCTTTTTATCAATATTGGCTCTTCTATCTTATCTCTCTTCTTGCTTTGCCGGATTCTTATCATGGCGTCCATCGTCGACGATGACTCCACCCTCGACCTGATCCGCGAGCATCTCCTCGGAGACCTACCCCTCTCCCCTCTTCCCCCGCCCTCCGCCCCCCACGGCATCGCCGTCTCCGACTACCTTGACACCACCCAGCCCTTCTCCGGCAGCGGCCGCATCGATCCCTACGGAGTGCTAGAAGCTTACCGCTTCGCCGAGCCGGTCGACCCCATGATCCGGTTCGGCGGCGACTCGCAGCAGGCCTCCGACCTCTGCCTCCCGTCGCTCACCATCTCCCTACCCCCGGTCCGAAAGTTCGAGATCGAGTGGACAGAGGCGGCAGCAGCCGTAGGGCCGGCGGAGCACAACGACGGGCGGCGGTACCGGGGGGTGCGGCAGCGGCCGTGGGGGAAGTTCGCGGCGGAGATCCGGGATCCCAACCGGCGGGGATCCAGGATATGGCTCGGGACTTTCGACACCGCCGTCGAGGCCGCGAAGGCCTACGACCGTGCCGCTTTCCAGATGCGCGGCTGCAAGGCGATCCTCAACTTCCCCAACGAGATCGGCAGCTCCGGCCGCTGCATCCCGCCCCCTCCACCGCCGCTCGCGACGGCGGGGAAGAGGAAGAGGGCGCCGGCCGCGGCGGAGGAGGCGAAGGAAGGTGAGATGAGGCCGATCAAGAAGGAGAGGTCTCCGGAGATGGAGGAGTCGGCGGAGGAGAATATTCCGTCGGTTTGCCCCTTGACGCCGTCGATTTGGAACGGGCGTGCAGCGAGGAGTTCCTCTGCAACGAGGAAACCGTTCTTTTTTCTTTTTTTTTTATAGGGGACAGCAAGGTTTTCTTGGGTATTTTTATATTTTTTTTCCATAAAAATAATTTATGACGATGCTTTAAAGCGTCGCTAATTGAAGCTTTAGCGACGCTTAAAAGCGTCGCTAAAAATAACCTTTAGCGATGCTTTTCAAACGCGTCAGTAATTTTTTTTCCACTCCGACATAGCCGACGCTTTGGTGACGCTTTTAAAAGCATCGGGAAGAAAATTACCGATGCTTATAAGCGTCGGTAAAAGCCTCAAAAAGCGTCGCCAAAGCTCCTTTTTCTTGTAGTGCATGCATGTCAATTAGTTAGATCATCTTCAACTCTTGGTTCGATCTTGAGCACCCTTGATCCAATTGCGATCAACTCCTTGATCCATCTCCAATCAACTCTTGATCTTGATCCACGCAATTCATGCTTGTAGAGGTATGCATCGATCAACCATTGATGTACAAACACATCACATATTACATCCTAGAAAACTATGCTAATTAAAACAATAGTTACATTCCCTTTTTCATGAGACACACAGGTCTTTAATACATCAATATAAGAAGCACACATGCATCTTATTTTCTGAATTACATGTCATCACATAACATCATAGGACATTGCAAAATATTTCAGCACAAAAAGGGTCCATCCATGATCATCACTACATGCATCTTATGCATGAATAAAATTACAGATCTGAATATTTAACTGATTATGTCATCATATGAGTTGCTGATCATGCAAGACATGGTTCTAATTACTTGTAATCTCATTAACATAGCAATAGAATTATTAATCTACATGCAGAAAAATTAGCATGCAGAAAAATTAACAATCTGAAAATTCTGTATACAGAAAAATTCAGCAAGCATAATCTTTAAATTTTTAGATCTAACATGCCTTTAACCATTAATCCTAATCTTAATCTATGTAACCATGGCTCTGATACTACTGTTGGAATACCATGCATGCTGTAGAAAATCAGATCCACAGCGGAAGAAGTATGCACGGATCCATTCATCGCATGAACATATTTTAAAACCATTCGTAAATAGATTAGGATTAATTACATTAGATAAGGAAGATCAGATCTTCACCTTATGCAGGTAGATCTTCACCACAATCTGATGATCGTGGTTATCTTGAAAGGTTTGCTTGAAGCCGCACAAGTGTCCGGCCTCTATGAATATCCATACGAGAAAGAGAACCGATCCAAGCATTTAGATCTCACCGGGGTGCTAACTCTCTTGCAGAGATTGCTTTTGATGGTTGAAATCCTCTTGAACAATCAACTCTTGATTGCTCTCAAGAGGAAGAAGAAGGAGAGAGGGAAGAAGAGGAGGCCACGCCCAAGAGAAGGGAAAGGAGGCCGCACGCACCAAGAGAAGGAAAAAAAGAGTCGTCAGCCCTTTTTATTTTTTTTCTTTCTTTTTCTTGCGGTCCAGATTTGCCCCCAAAGCCCCTAGGGCTTCCTCTCACACACAGCCCCCAAAAAAAAATCTAAAAATAAAAATAAATAATGAGGGGCGCACGCCCCTCCTTTTATTTTGTGGGTGAATCATTTTCTAAAGAGGACTAGGTGGCCCAATCCTACTCCAATTAAGATTTCTTTAAATCATGACTCAATTGGACTCTTAATCCTTATCTAATAAGAAATCATCCTTATCTATTAGATCAAAATTAATTAGGACTCTAGGACTCCTAATCCAATTAGGACTCATATAATTTTAGTCCTAATCCAATTAGGACTTTAGGAATCCTACTCCAAGTAGAACTCTAATAATTTGCAGTCCTAATCTAATTAGGACTCTAGAAATCCTACTCCAAGTAGAACTCTGGAACCTTATCTGATAAGGCCAAGCCCAATTAATTAAGTCCAATTGATTCAATCAAATTGCAATCCAATTGCAATTATTCCTTCAACTCACTAACTCTAAATGGGTTAAAACAATTATCAATCAAATTGATAATTATGAGCTATTGTAATTCCAAATTACAATTCAACCATTGGATCGGTCAATACCTCTAATATGTGTGACTCTATAGATTCTATTCTATCTGGTAGTGAGATATATTTGGATCTCTATCACAAAACTCCTTTCAATGGATTGGAACAATTCCAACTCATCTCACCAGGGATCATCAACTATCAAGATAATTCCTGTGAGTCTCACTATCCACTAGTCACCTAGCAGCATGTAGTGGTAGCCTAGCAGAATGGAATAGATGAACCTTTAGATGCAGTTATCGTATGATAGAGTCCTTCTATCATGGATCCCTACAAGACGGAGGTCATGAATAACTCGTCAAACCCCTTTGTCTGTCATATATTAAGATTTATTCGACTTTAGCTCGAGAGTAAAAAACGTTTTTCCCACTTTACATATTGTCGTGGAAAGGTCTTACGAACTCAGTCTTATAAATCATATAGGATCACTTCTTATCTACCAAGATCGATAGATTTTATATAGGTGCACATCCTACTCCTACTGTGAACCTACTGTAGCTAATCTGCACCACAAGTATCCATATGGCTAGAGGTAATGTATATGTGCAGTTAAACTACAACAACCTCACTGTGAATAACCGAAACACTGCAGGTCAAAGGACCAGTCATACTACTGCAACATTAAGTAAGTTACTGACGAGTGGATAGACATCGAAGTAACTTCTTGCTTTGGTCACCCTCAGTACTTTTATTCTCTAACAAGCGCCTGCACTATCACTTCAGTGTCTCTACACTGTGGACTCGAGACTCGTCCATCCAAAAGGATAGTGATTTGTACACTAATCTTATCGGAACAATCACCATCCTCGTGATGATCCATCGATCAAGAGCATTTAGAATTAATCACTAGTGACACATGGCTCAAATTCTCAACTCTTGAGAATATGTATCATCATTTTATTAATTTCTTGGACGATTCATAGACACATACATAATATGAATGAAAAGATGCCCATTTATTATTCAATAATAATAAAGTTAAATACAAAACTATATCCAGAATAAATTATGTGTCAGCTAAATTGGCTTGTAGGACATACATCTAACACCCATCGAGGTACTCTATATCGAGGTACCTACACCCATAAGTCAAATACTTTATGTGGAAAGATGCATGGCATTGGCTCCCATATCGAGGTACTCTATATTAGCACGATCTTCACATTCTGGGACAATGTGACTTATGTCCAAATATAGGAATATACACCTCATGTTATTCTACAATGGAGATTGACACATTAGGTATAGAGGCTGGCTCCGCTCCTGGGCTCGTCTACCATCCCTACTCTATCCCTTGATGACTTCCCTCATGCTTTTTAAGAGAGATCTTCTAATTATGATAGAAGAATTAAGGCAATGTTGACGTGTTATGTTACTTATCATATCTGGATAGCTAGGAACAACTGCATCTTTCAAGGCACGAGCCGAAGTGCTAAAGTGATTCTTCTTAGAGCATCCATGCAAGTCCAAGAGTTTATCCAAAAGCTTGCTCCAGAGGCATCTTTGATAGTAAGGGAAACTTGTGGTTCTTACCATGTAGGTTCCGCATTCTCATAGATGATGTATTTCTCTTGAAAACTACTGCTTCTATATTTCCACAGGTCAACTTTGATGATAGTGTTTAGGAGAGAGATGTTTTTGGAAGAGCTGACTTCGTTATTAGGAGTGATATTGGTGTTCTAATGGCCATAGCTGGAGTGAAGATCTTTGATACTACTGTTCCAATAGCAAAACTTTGTGCTGCTTGGAAGGCCTGACTTACTGTTTAGAGATACTGAGGGCTACCCATTTTTATTTAGAGAGAAATTCTTGATAGTTATTAGGTAGCTTTTAGATTCAGTATCTATTGATGCTAGACCTCATCCTCTCGTATAGGACAGCTAATGAATGATAAGTCCTTGCTCTCTTTTGAGGCAACATATATTTACATAGAAGCCAATAGTATAGTTGATTAGATGGCAGCCTATGTGGCCAATCATGCTAGGACTACTTTATAATACCGTGAAAATGCTCTTGCTAAATCTTTAAATATTCTATTTTCTGATTCTCATAGTTGTATCTACATATGGCTGGCATAATATATCTGATTTACCAGAAAAAATAACAGTATGCATATTAGTCATCGAAGGCTTGATGATGCTGAACAAGTGCAGTATTCGAAGAGGGAAGCAACATGATGCTGCAAATAAATGGCTTTTAATCCTCACCGCTGACGTACATTATAAGCTGGAATCCTTCTTCCACGCTAATCTCACCTTCCATATTCCATGGTTTTTGACCCACATTACATTCCATATTTTCTAAACTGATGAATAGCTTCACTTGATCACAAAATGAAAACACCAGCAGCTACGCGACGATTTTTGTGCGATCGGTATGGCGGAATCTAAAAGAATCCAAACACCTATGTGATCAGAGATTGATGTTAAAGAAGTGACCTCCGGTGTTACATGTCCATCTAGAAATAACAACGAAGACATGGTGCAAGTCTCGTAGTTCGTATGTCTGCTATACTCTTTCGAACCTAACCCATTTCAAGCACCACCTTAACCACTCTCTCATCATCCTTATCCCTTTATTCATTTCATAACGTCCCTTCTTGACAGTGGGCTGGCTACTCGGCTGGTGGGAGGAGTGTGGTCCAGTTACAGGGAGGCGTAAAAATGACTTGCAGGAAAGCGAGCTCACATGCGGTCCACTCACTCGATCGGACCCATGAGCCGCAAGAGTGGGCCGGCTCGTGCAGGCACAGTTTAGCCAGGCCATGCGGTGCTTTTCCCCACATCCCCGAGTGTATCCTCCTTTTTGTCGTAGTTCCATACGGCACCATGTTTTGTAGCACGTAAAGGAAGAAAAGAAAGCGTCTCTAGCGTAGTCCTACTTTTCAGTGACTTTGGCTGGCCTCACCGTCTTTCCTTTCCCTCCCCTCTCTAGGAATTATTGGAGATGCAACAGTACGATGGTTGTCTCACATGGTAGCCAAAGCTGACCTCTTTTCCCCAACCTGGGAAAGAGAAAGAAGGAGGCTGGGGCCAAACCCTACCTTTCGATGCAACGTTTCCAGTCACGACAAGAAAGATAACGATCTCCATCCAACGCAAAAAAAGTTGGGGTTGCTGTAATCGGCCCTTGGAAAAGAAACCACACCACACCACACTAAAAAAAGCTTTCTATTCTCCTAACAACATTGGTGAGGTAGACCGATACAATGGTAAACAAGAGATCATGGTCTTTGACAACGCCATCCCATCTCACATCTCTCCTTTTATTTATGTATATTTTAGGGCGACCACATTCATATCTTCAATACAGTCCTATAAAGCAATACTATTTGACAGCAATGATTTGCCCCAGCTTTCTGTAACCCATTTCTAGAGTCCGGGTTGGTGCGCCGTTCCGTTATAGAGACACGTGGCTGATGTGGTCGGATGACGCCGACCGTGTGAAGCTCCACAGATCCTCGTCGCCGCCGCCGCTGCCGCCGCCGTGGTGGTAATCCTGGGAATTGTTGGGTAGTTTGGCTGCAGAGCAGTAGTTGAAGCCGGGATCGTCGAAGCACGCGAGCTGCTTGGATGCCTCCGATTGGCCGTTCAGGTGTGATGCGACAAGCCGATCCAGAGCAGCCCAATCGTTGATGCCCGTCTCGGCGTGATAGGCCGAATCCATGTTTACCACCGCATGGATGGTCTCCAGCGTGTAGCCCATCTGGTTGCCGCAGGGGTGGTCGGAAGGTGGCGGGTGGTAGTCGTTGGGGAGCGATGGAATGGTTGGGCTTTCAAGGGCTGGAAGCTTCATGAACCTTTCATGGAGGCTGGTGCCTAAGGTGGTCTCGATCGGCCTAAGATATCTTATGCCGAGGTTGTTGGGGTTGCTTGAGATGTTGTGGTTGCTGATGGCCTCGCTTTCTTGCTTGCAAGATCTACCCATGTATTGGAGGATCTGGTCTAGTGCATCATCGCTCCCCGAATGGATCATCTGGGTCTTGGCATCGCTGGTGATGGAAGAACAGTTGTGAGGACTGTCCATGGCCTTGTGGTGGTTCTTCTTCTTGAACACCCGGCAGACCACCCACCCATCCTCTTGATTTGCTGCTTCTCCAATGGAGCCAGAGACCTAGATCAAAGAGAATGGGCGCATAAAACAAAAAAACGGATTAGATATTTGTTTAACGCAAGTTGCAGGTACTAGTGTTATTTTTTTTTAATGGAGAATAGAATCTATTGTTATTATTAAATAAAAGGTTGGTGCATAGAAAATCGTAATGAAACATAAAAGTAACAAGAAAGGCAACCTACGTGGGACTGGGAGCTGGAGTCTGAGTGATCGTCAAGCCTGTACTCATGCATGATCCAATCCGACTTCTGACCATGGGGGGCGCGGCCTTTGTAGAAAACGAGGGTCTTCCTCATGCCGATCCGTTTGAAGCTAGTGTAGATAACCTTATCACGGCCAGTTGCTTTCCAGAAACCAGCGGCCGTGGCGCGGTTGGTCCGGGTGCCGGTGGGATACTTCTTATCCTTGTGACTAAAGAAATACCAGTCGTTCTGCGGGGTTGAACCTATTCTGCACTTCTCTGAAGACAAGTCTACGGGAGTCAATATGCCTGGAAGGAAATGAATTATTGTATAGAAACATTACTGTGAAGGTTGGTGGTAGCGGCACCTTGAATATCCCACGGCTCAAGCTTGTTCAGATCGACGTCACGGATGACGTCCAAGTCGATCTTCTCGGAAGCAACCTTCTTCCTCAAGTAGTAATTCAAAAGTTCCTCCTCGGTGGGATGGAAGCGGAAGCCTGGAGGCACGCAGGACTGACCATTCACCGAGATGCTCATCTCTACAAGCGAGTGCGAAAGACGGCAAGGGTACTAATGGAGTAGGAGAACCAACAAGAAAAGGAACCCCTTATATATGTGTCCTGGGAAGAACAGGAGGAGGGAGGACAGCTCCCTCGGAGAGAGGAGGACTATGAGATAATGCGGTGGGCGTTGGAGGAAAGAGGTAGGGAGAGAAGGAAATTTATAGTGTTTAAATGAAGGGTGGAAGACAAAGTAAAATGAAAATATTATCATTCCCTGTGCTTGGTGTACTTCTTGTTAGTGGGGTTAGTTTTGCTTGAATAGAGAAGAGCCACCCACCCAGAGAGAGAGAGAGAAAGAAAGAGAGATGGTCCCTACGGGAGAAAAGAGAGAGAGAGAGAGAGAGAGAGAGCGAAGGGGGGGTGAAGGGATGCGAGGGGAGATGAGGAGAGGTAACATCCAAACTATGACATCCGACCTTAAAAATCTTCAGGAAAAGCACAAGCGAAACAACCGCCATCGCCAGAAAGAATCTCACTTTTAGCCCCATCACTCAGCGCCTCTTGTGTAACCACCGCAACAACAACTACAACTATAATAGCAGGATCAACAACAACAACAACGAGGGGAATTGGCAGAGAGAGAAGGATTCTAGAAAGAAAGGAAAGAAGAGGAGAGAGATGATGGATGGGGTCGGAGGCACCGCGCTTTCATGGCCCCCACCACCCTTTGGAAATCGCACACAAAGATGCTGGTGGGGCACATCACCTTATAACAGACACACCCCCTTTACTATTCTATTTTATTCAAGTCACACATAGTAATTAGTTAAATCTATATCCTCAAAAAAAAAAAAAATAGTTAACCTGGGAATATCCTGCAGCACTACTGTCTACTATATCCAGGTTAAAAACTTACGAGCCCAGTCTCCACGTACGCTGTCTGCCCAGAAGTCCGCGTTAGGTGACCCGGCCACCTTAGAGAAACACTACGCATCAAAAAAAAAAATATATCCTTAGAGAAACATTGTGTACTCCTGCTCGCTTCGACGTCCGTGACAACGAATTAATACAACACAACCCATGCTACGTTGCCATGAAAACCTACGTCGTTTTGTATAACTAAACAACTCCTCTCCAACACTTTGATAAACTGGAGACGCCGGCAAGTAGGACCTTCAGGCACTGTTCTACAAAGTGGTGTTAAAAGGAGTAATTATTAAGTTGGTAGACTTTTTCTCCACCTCATGTCAATCACTCGTACCCATATGAAAGGCAGAGATCGGCATTAAAAAAACGCCGACGGCCTATCACCCTTTATGGTGACTTTCGATTTATCATGGCATTTGTTCAGCTCAGATACTAGGAATGATGCACTAGAACGAGCCAAAAACTTTTTCGACATATGATGATCCAGCTTCCTTTGGGGAAAAAATGGAAGGTAGGAAATGATGACTACTTTGTGAGGGTTCGATGCATTTCCACAAGCTATGCAATGTTCCAGCCATTGGCACCAAATATTCTCGTGGTTTACAACGAAAACACGCAGAAGATCGTGGAATGCATGTTTAAGTAAAGATTAGATAGAAATGGATTAAAGGGAAAAAAATGTCGGGAACAAACTAATATAAGACATGAAAGGAATCAATCTAGTACCACCGAATCCCATGATGAAGAGGGGGAGGGCATGGATCAAGATCCAAAATATGTAACCAAATAAAGCGAGATCATTAAATGAGGAAGAGGATGGGATGTAATTCAACAGGTGAATCGAAAGGAATAAGAGGGAACTTAAAATTTCAATTTTATCCATGTAAACCAGTTACATAAAAATTTAGCTTCCAAAATATTATTTTATTCGAGCATGCACATAGAATGGGTATTGCATATCGGGCCTGGCTCGTTTTTTGGGCATAGTCAAATTTGGGAGAGTGTAGTTGACCAATGCTTAGCCCAAGTGCAAGTTGAAACACAGGCACAGGCGCGCACATGCGCACATGCACGTGTTCACACACCCACAAAGACACACACGGGGAGGGGGGGGGAGAGAGAGAGAGAGAGAGAGAGAGAGAGAGAGGAGCTACTAGATATCCTCCATTGAGGATTGAGGCTCTCATTTTAAATAGACATCCACCATTTTGCACGCTGGTAGACTTTATACACATCCAAAATATAAAAATTACTTTGAAATTCCTTGTGCAAGTCTCAAGGGCGTTTTCTTTTCTTTATAGCCGCATTGACTTGATCTCAATACACAATGGTGGTAGTCCTCAAGTATAGACTGTCCTACAAGAATGCCAACCAAGCCATCCTCCAGTCAAATTCTTCCATATTCACCACCATGACTATTTGAGTCCACCAGCACCACCAAAGAAAGATGAGCTGCAAGTAGCTAGCATAAATGTAGAATGGACAATGTCAACAGTATGATATATCATTATACTTCAATATTTGGTCCAAAAGCATTAAGAAAAGTTGAATTTTATGTTCATTGTCTTCTGAGATTGTCTAGATCAAGACAAATAGTTCATATTCCCAACTCATAACACACAATCTCGATCAATTGATAATGTTTATTTGTGTTCACTTGCATGATGCATAGATTGGAGACTCAAACATAGATTTTTTTTTTTTCTCTCTCTTTTGCTTTTGCTTTTTGTCTGAAAAGGGAGACCAGAACTTGGCCAATTACAGTATAATTTGTTCCAATATAATAAGTACCCAGAGCATCAGCCTGGACTGCATGACTTTCTTTGTCTTGTCTTTTTCTTTTTCTTTTTTTCTTTTTTTGTGAGAGAACTCATATGCATGTGTTTTTAAGTATTTCAAAAATTGTAAAACGTGATTGACAGGATGGATCCTTAATCTAAAATGTTCATCGAATGACCTGAAAATTTTTGTTGCTCTTTGAAAGGGATTAGAAATATAGTAATGTTTCTTATTTTTAATTTTAAAATCATGGTGTCTACTTTGAAGTTAATTAGGTTTTAAGCAAATTCAGTTTTATTAACTGTTTGTAACTAAATGCCTAGATGTTCAGAGTTTTGACAGGCCTATCTTAAAATTACTGAATTTCCTTCCAAGTTGCTGTTGTTCCTGGGTTCATCTACTGCAAAAACTCAATTAGACAAAGAGTTTCTACATTAAACGCTTGGTGGAATGAGGAAATTTAGTAAAATTTTTCTTCTGATTTTATCAATCATTATGTTGCTATAGATTCTTTTATTCTTGGTCAACCGTATTTTAACAAGATTTATCTTTATTGATTTATTTTTATGGAAAGTTCTTGTTAGAGTTTGCTTAGACAATTAGGTATTATGTATTTATTCTTCAACAAGAAGTATGGTTTAGGGGACGCTATCAACAAGTCCTGAAGTTCACAGGATAGGCATATGAGAGAGCTAAAATTGCCAGGTTCTCATATACTTTGTAGAGCGATGATCCGATTAGGAAGAAAGATGAATTTTCTTAACTCGCCGAACTTGAATCTATAAAAAAATTAATAAAAAAATAGCAAAAGTAGAATTTATATCTCATTTTCTTTTATTGATGATTCAAAAATTGAAGTACCTAATCTCTATTTATAATAATAAGATTCCACCCTTGTATAATTCGGGTTGAATTCCTCTTCTAGTTTCGAATAGAATTAACTTTCTGATAATAGACATAACTAATAGAAATAAATATGAGAAAGATAAAATCTTATAGAAGGTAGATCTACATCAAGTTTGTTTTCTATTATTTTGCCTAATTCTTTCCCAATTGAAAGATGAATTCAGTTAAAATCTTTTGCCAAAAAAAAAAAATTTTGATCGGCCTATTTCGGAGCCCAAATGATGAAATTTGAGCCTAATCACTAACTGCTCGTCCCTCATAAAAGGACAATGCTATGTCGCATATCTTGAAAAGTTATCTACTTAGAAAAAAGATCATCTCAATTAAGTATGGTACCAAGTTATATAGCCTCCAGAATTTTAGCACACAATTCGATTTTCTGATGTGACAGTTCTCATTTCTGGATCCTATTAAGCCCCAACCGTAGTGGCCAAAGTAGTTTACATCAAGCCTGATGATCCTCTTGGGCCAAGAGATGAGAGAGACATGAGATAACATAAGAAACAAAGAAATATAATTTGTTTTAATGCTTCAGTTTTGATGTTTATTAGTTATGTAATCTACCCTTGAAATTTCTTTATGGTTAAGTGGATTATGTCTTCTCATCCATGAATATAACTAGAATTTTGTCAAACTACGTACTCAACCAAGTTAAAGAATCACTTTTTTTCTTATATATTATCGATTTAATTATTTGGTCTTAGTGAGGATACGTTTTTTAAAGCAACATTTGATATAAAAGCCCTAGGCTTGGCTTGGGAGTAAAAGAATAAGTAGACATGATGTTTCTTGGAGTGTTTTGGATCACACAGGAATTTGCAATTGAGCGTCCACATAACTATTGAAAAGAGTTGCATGAAGAAACAAAGGATTCCACAATAAAATGCGTGATGAAGAATTTAGGCTACACGAACCAAGAAGAGTTACCGAAAGCAATGCAACCAACAATATCCTCCCCAAAAATTGAAACCTTCACCATTTGCATAGCAAGGAGCGTTTGATCAATGAGCAAATTTTCTAACTCAAGTATCGTAGACTGGGTTGTCCATCCTTGAATAAATATCAAGAAAGGAATATACTCCTTTATTAGCAATCAAATTAGATATCGATGCAATCTAACCTGACTAACCACCTTAGGATTTAACTTCAAGATCTCCAAACAAATGCTCTTCACTTTATGAAAGTATTAGGCAATACGCATGTTAGCTCGGGTGCTACAGTTCAGTCTATCTAAGAGTTGAATGCTTGCCATGTTCTACCATATAAAATGCTTTCCCGGTGTCTGTTGCATTTGCTTTGGCGACTTGATGTCAGTCATTGTTAATGAATTCCTTAGTGTATATAAAACCTTGTCATAGCTTAATCTTGACTTCCTCCTTGTCTCGACTTTCTCCGGCGTCCTGGCCTACTCACTGTCCACTATACCAACAATGTGCCGAAGATCTTATTATTGGAGGGATGCTTCCATGCAAAGCCTCCAATATTAATAGTTAATGTTGTTAAGTTTCAAGTATATTAATCTTTTCCTTGCAAAGCCGCGAACCCTACCAAGCCTACTACCGAGGCTCTGACATCATATGGAAAATATGACCACTCTCAAAGGTGTAGTTAGGCACTCTAGACTACATGCTCAGTATTGTACTAATAACGAAAGAAAGAGCAAGAAGAAAAATATAAAAAAAAACTTGAACTTTTATAAAATAAAACATATATTACAATGGATATATTGACTTTGGGGGCATTGAACTCATCATGCACTCACTTAATGGATAAACTCCGCAGGTATATATGGACCTAGAGAACCAAAGGAAGAGGCCCTGCAAGAAAGGCAAGAAGTGCATGATCTTTCTTGAGCGATCATTAGGTATTTGGACTTCATTTAATATGAAGTTTCTAGAGCTCTTCATGGCGATCGGAATTTCCAAGAACTTAACTATAGAAAACTCCACATGAATCTTCTTACATTCCATCTAGAACACTTAAATGACTCTTCACCAACTCCATTATGTAACTCTATCTACTACAACAAAGACATTAATGACATTTAGAAATATCTAGTTACGTACATAACATGATCATGAAAAAAAAAAATTGAAGTACATGTCCACAATTATTTGAAGTTGGTCTTGGAAGAGTAAGATTTGCCATGCCTTCTCCTCCAAGAACCGTCTTTGTCGGCAACCACCATATATATATGTGCATTTGCCGCAAGCACTGTTTAGGTTCCGGTCATCACGTATCGTACATTCTGGTTTCTACTTGACATAATTGGTTCGGCCCATATCCTCCTCGTTTCCTCTATTTCCAAGTCGAGCTCAACACCTCTCGGCATCACGCTACCTTTTAAGAAATTATGCATATTATCCCATGAATCCATTATTCTATATTTCCAACACTAGAGAACAAAATATGTATCCCATATTATGAGAAAAGAGAACTAAGATTTAAAGACCAAAACAAAGAGAAGAAACAAAGCTAGCACGAAATTTGTTACTTCTATCTAACTCGTGAGGGTTTTGACATATATGCATTTGTATGTGTGGAGAAATATGCACATACATGCAGTAAGTGTTTCCGTGCATAGGGTGTTTAATTATGTAGCGGCATAGATAAATAACTTGATTTCTAATACCTAGAAGAGGGAATTTCTGGTTCTCGTTCAATATAATAGGCTCTCTTATTCTTATCCTTGAAGGATCACCCAAAAGATGCCGCCTAAGCTGCTTCGTGGTTATTTTTCTAGCATATAAACAGCTTAAGATGTTTAAAAACTCTTTAAAACCATCATAGTGTAAACTTGTCCAAGTTTTTGTAATTAAAACTACCTTTTCATGCTATGGTCTCAAAATTCTTACATGCTTTAATAGATATGATCATATCTAGGTAGTCGCACAAACACCCGTTATAATGGAGAATACTATCATTCACTTGATATCCCAATATCAAACGTGCAATGATAACTGAAGTTAATGAAAAGCATGGTTCCGCAACCACTAGCTAGTGTGGTTGGATCACACTATGCTCAAATAGGCGGTCCCCCTAAAATTTTATCTCTTGCCGTTGGCATATTTGTGAGGACCAAGTTCATTATTTCGTCTTCAAAGTTCAATCAAGACGGTATATCACCTCTCTAGCCATCAAAACGCCTTTCCAAATGTGAATCAAACCAGTTCTCCTACTTCAGCTATCCAACCTCTCCCTCATATTTCAATAGATGTCAAAAGTTTGCTTTTTTCCTTTTCTTAATAATATGACTGGAGAAAGCATGGAATAACAGTTTGGTAATAATTATAGACTGGTCTGGCTGTCACCTTTTACTAAGGTACTGTTGTATAATAAGCCTATTGGAGATCTCTCTCTCTCTCTCTCTCTCTCTCTCTGAGAGAGAGAGAGAGAGAGAGAGAGAGAGAGAGAGAGAGAGAGAGAGAGAGAGAGAGACTTAATGGCAGTATTATTAATACAATAGTGACACCATATAAATTCAAGTGGAGATAAGCAAAGGGTGATACGTCTGCTGCCTAATTATGGTTATGAACACTCAAATTTCTGCTCATAATCATGAAACAAGTGATGGGGCAACCACTTGTGATCCACATCACCATCTCCCGACGATATAGGGCGAGCAAATAATTCCGTTAGTTTTGAAACGCAGCACGCCCAAGTATACGGAAGTTGCTTTCAGAGCTAACGTGAGTTTGGTGAACAAACGTGCCCAGAGGCAATAGGAAGTACCATCCAATCAATACGCGGGGGACTTCGTTTGTGCTGTTTGGTGAATGACGTCAAGCCCGCGTGGGGAAATCTCACCAGAAAAAATTTCCACTTCCGCCTTGCAACGTAGTTCTGTGAATTTCTTCGTTTAAGTACGTTAGCTAGCATGAGAATATACATGGCATGGGAACTTTATGCACACTGCATCGCAATTTAGGCTGCAAAAATTTGCACTTGTTTCGTTATAAGTTTGATTCATAAACTAAAGATCAAGCTTGGCTGTGCATAGGCTTGGCCGAAAACATTTGATTTGGAAAAGAATCGATGTAGTCAAGCTCGGCCCAAGTTCTATACCTCTTTTCATATATGACAGGCCAAGCCCAAACAGTCTATGGATCAGATCGGCTTGGCCCGGCTATATCTTCTTTTAGGGCCTACCATCAAAGTGTAGGGTAGTTACCTGAGCCCATCCAATATATCTTTCATATTAATTATAGCAGGGCTAGGCTTAGATCGGCTTCATAAGCTAAGACATATTGATATGTTGTAATATAGAGTGTTGGATGCGCCATCTTGCCCATTTTCATCTAACGGGGGGTTTGATGGAGTTTCGAGATGCTGTTAGTTATGGAGTTCTTTTGATGCATGAAAACTTGATATGTTGGTATATATTTGAAAGTTAAGTTATTGTTTTATTGTTTGGTAGGCCATTTCAATTATATTCAAGTGGCATGCTATTTGGAACTTGTTATTCAGTTTTTTGGATTGCTAGTTGAAAGATGTGGTTTTCTTTCTTTTCTTTTCCTTCTTTCATTTTTTTAATATTATTTTGCTTTGGTTGAGAAATAATGACTTGTATATTTTATCCAAGGTGTTAATAATAGCGTAATTCATTGTATTAAGACAATCTATTTGCACCATATCTTGACATCCGGAGATCACCATAGATATATGATGGCTTCGAGATATGATCCAAGAAGGATTTCCAAGTTTTAAGCTAAATAAGATAATTTTTCATACAGTGCCACCAAAGAATTAAAGTATCACTTAATAAACCGAAGTAGCAAGCATCGTATAGAAAAGCTGACCGAACTACCTTGAAGGTATCTTATCATAGGAAATGTTCCATAGGGCAAGAAGGACGGCCAAAGTAAATTGTTATGGGCAGGCCAAACAAAAACATTACAATAGGGTTGAGATTAATCGCGTACGATAATCGATCTAACAAATGATACCAATGCTGCCTTTTATGATAGATATAAGTAGTAGAGAGCAATGGTATCATTTGTCAGAACTATCAGAGTTTGAGCTACTATTACTGAATGGGCACCTTGTCTTTATCATCTAATATAGATAATAGAATATTGTAATCTAAAAGAGAAATCTCTTGATTGATCAATGAAACCTAGTTATCTTTATTTTTAATTTAGCCTTGCTTTTATATTTAAATTTCTTGCTTTTAGCTTCCTAATAGGACTCTAATTTACCAGTAGGAATAGAAGTAAAGTATTTTGATTGTGGCCCTAGCTATACCCTATCTTTTCTTCTATCGATCAGGTAGTATGATAGTAGCGAAAGTTCTTGAAGATCAAAGCACTTGGACCCACACTAGTTTCTCATCATCCTTCCACTATTCCTTTTCTGGCTAATTTGACTTGTCACCCTGGCCATAAGATTTGTCATCCTTCTTCCAACTACCCCAATGAGAGAAGAAGGTGCTAACAAGCCTTCTAGCACACCCATCTCTCTCTAGATGGAAAAGAGAGAAGTGAATAGATCTTCTTTGGCATGTCCAGTGGGACATTGTTTCATAACTATTGTTGTATCGCTGACAACGAGAATGGATGCTTGGGAGATGATGGCAACCTATCTACTAGTTGATTTTCTATAGGAAGTGACCATGCAATTCTAGACCCACTCGGAAGAAAGCCAACATAGCCTGATGGAGGTATTCTTATGCCGAATGGCCGACATGTTAAAACCATTTGTAGAATGAAATAGAATAACTCCAAAGCTAATAACAGAACAATATGAAAAGATTATTTTTGTTATTGAGAATCAGAGTTATTAGCCATAGCATGCTCTGACACATAATGTGATGAAGTCGGCTGACTAAACTTGTGGAAGGAGTATATCAGCCTATCCACATGCGTAAAATAGTATATTTGACAAACTTGACTATCTAGTTTCGGTCTATCAAGAATGAGATAGTAGAGTCCTCTCAGATAGGGGCAAGAATGAGATACCTATGCACGAGGGGTCATGTCAGAACAAGAATGAGATATCTTTGCCCTGTAACAAGCCATTTCAATTTTCAATACTAAATATGATTATTAGTTGTTAAAATGACATCATAGTTGAAAATATTACGGCAAAAAAAGAATCGTCATTATTTCCAAATCATGATTTACTTCATAAAAAACAATAATTTTTACTCAACTTCAAAGCAATATCAGACACTTCATTCATAACACAATACATGTGTCTAATAAATCTCAAAAGTTTGACTTTGCTCAATATCTATCCTCAAAACTCTGAGCCTTAACCCTAATGTATTTTTGTCTATATCCTTTTCACAATTAACCATAATTCTAAACATTAACTTTATTAAACTATGTTCCTCGATATCCTTAAGCCCGATGCTTTGTTTCATACAACAAAATTGGTCATACTACTGAATCAAATCATAATTTGTCCTTTATATTCCAAATGTTACTATAAATTATCATGTCACTATAAAGATATCTGATCAATCCATTCAAGTTGCTGGCTCTTAAGGAAATCTTTACCTAGATTCCTTTTTTTTGATGCATTTTCACCTAGCTTTCTTGAAGTCGCCCTGCAATAAATAAAATTTACATGTTGTCCTCTATTCACAAAAAATTAAATCCTTATTTAGAAACTTCAAACCAAATACTCTGGTAGCACTTCAATTATCATTCCTCAGACTAGAGAGCCCCAGGCTAAAGAAATGGCAATTTTCACACACTGATGGGGCACTATCTAAGTATGCAAAGATCCAACCTATAAATTAATTAAAATAATCCTTATAACAAGATAATTCAATAAAGAGACGAGTAAAAAGATCAAAGCTAACTAGTTCTCTAGCAATAATTATTAAATCTAGAAACTATCCAAAAAAACATGATGAAAATTAATCTATAAGAACCTAATTAAGCACCTTTTCAAGTACCCAAAATAATCACAGAAAGAAAATCCTCAAGATACATACAATTGATAATTTATGAAAATTAATCTGATTCTAGGCAACCCTAAATTCTTAGTCTAGCCTTTAGTCACACTCTAAGAAGCAAATTCCACCAATCTCTAATCTTCTAGATTTTCAAAAGGGGAAAAAAACCAAATTATGACTTGATAGCCGAGTAAATAAAAGATTAGATTAACTAGTCCAATCATGCATGGATGAGAATACAAGTGACTAATAATGATTCCACAAATTACACTTGAATTATATTTGTGAAACCTTTTGAGCATGCAATATCATCCGACTTTTGAAAATGATTGATAATTTCAAATATTTAGCGATTGATATTTTGTAAAGAGAAATAGATAATAACAGATCAATTGTTTTGCTGGCAATTGATGAATTCTTCCATAAATTCAACACTACAAATCATGTTGAACACAACCAATAAGCTTTCCATAAATACAATGTGGTGTTGTATCTTGATGAAACTAAAGGATAACGAGATTCAAGAAGATAGAAAGAAACAAAAAATACAGCACGTACAAATTTATGTAATTTGGCCACAAGCCTGTCCGCTGGCTTGGATGGAAAAAAAATTCCACTATAATTAAAAGGATGGGCACAAGAATAAAGCCGCCTCTCAATAAAATCCTAATGCCATACGCCCCAATCTCAAACTTTCCTAACAAAACAAGACATAGATATATATCAAAAAACTATCTCGAGTCCCAAGACTTGTGTGCACTGGATCCACAACCCTACGTTGCCGGCGCATGCATCCCACATGGTACCGTGAGCTGTGCGCAAAGAACCTATGACCCAAGCAACTGGCATGAGCTATCTATGGGCTTTAGTCTCACTTCTCATGCAGCTGGGACATGAGCCTAGTGTGAGCTATGGTGGGAGTCGTTTGCCACCACTTGTTCCTTATACATGGTCGTAGTTGGCACTGTGCCTCGCATACTTATTGCCGATGCTTCTCCAAATTTATTAAACAAAATCATTGAGCAAGGTGGATCAAGAGCTTCAATGCACACTTAACAAATCTCTACCTTGGCATGAATTCCATCAAGATACCCCATAGAATAGTAAAATATCTCTCCACATTCGCTATGTAAGCTTCGAAAGGCAAACCTCATGTATTGCATATACTAGTTAAGTTCAAGTAATGCTTGACAAAACTTGGCCTCTAAAAGAGACTTGGTCCCCTATTGCATAGCAAGTAACAACTTCATAGAATCAACCCAAGAAATAGCATTTGGAAAGCTCGTGAACATCAATTGTCTCTTTTGCTACTAACAAATCATAAGCAACAAATTTGCATAGCTATATCTTTGAAGTAGTCTAATGTCTCTCCTTTGTCTACTTTTAGTAATACTGTACTCCTATTCTTGAGGTCTTTTTTTCATCTCAATAATATCAAGCACCTTTTTGAATGAGGATAAGAAAAAGAACTATATTATAGAGGAACTGACCTAGCATTCCCTAACTCTACTTGCTTGATGTTGCTCTTCGTCTCACCTAAATCACAAGAAACATAAGACTTTTTTCTTGGGTGAAGCATAGCAAACTCATCAAAGGTAACATCACTACTAATCATAAATTTGGTGATTCCCCATCTAGATACCACAACCTATATCCCTTGACCCCATATGTATAGCCAAAAAATTTGCACTATTTAACTCTAGGCTCTAATTTTCCATCATCAATATGAGCATTTACAAAACATCCAAATACTCTTAAAATAGAGTATTCAGTAGAGTTACCAAACCAAATATCTTTTAGATTTTTACTCTCAATAGTTGTTCATGGAGAACTATTTCATGAGCTTAGCCACTCCATTATGTTGTGGTTTTTTCTAACTATCTTGTGGCTCACAATACTCTTATTTTTGCATAATGCATCAAACACAGAAGAAGAAAACTCTAATCCATTATCTGTTTTGAGCCTTTGATTTTTTTTTCTAGTCTACTACTCAATCATAGCCTTCCATTGCCTAAAATGCTTAAACATTTTTGTGTTTTAACAAAGGTTCGAATGATATAATCCAAGGTATCGTTTATCTTGTGAATTGCAGTATTGAAACAAACACTTTTCTGCTTGCCAAATACCTGATGCTCATAAAACTCCATCTTTTCTATACTCTGGCTATAAAGAAAACCTCTTTTACTCAACACAGTCAACCCTCTTTCACTTAATCATCCTAACATCATATGCCATATTGGTGATACCGGAATCTATCACTGAAGATAAAGAAATAGCTTTTGCACCTATAATAATAACACCTTAAAGTACATACAAGTTTCTAGATCTTTTATGTTCCATTACAATAAGAGTGCCTTTACTAACTTTTATAACTCCACCTTCAGCTACGTACTTGCACCTATTAGCATCAAGGGTGCCTAAAGAGATGTTATTATTCTTCAAATCTAGAATGTGCCAAAAATTAGTCAAAAGTCTCACTACACTATCATGTATTTTAATTCAAATTGTCTCTTTTCCAACTATTTTATAGGGGTCATTGTTACCTATCAATACAACTCCACCATCAACTGATTCATATGGGAGAACCAATCTCTTTTGGGACACTTGTATTAGAAAACAACTCAAATCCAAAAACCATTTATGTTTTGATCTAGTTTCATCGGTCAATGAGAAAACCTCTTCAACACCTTTAGAATCACCTTCTATTACACTAGTTTCTGAAAATTTTCCTTCTTTTTCTAATCCTTAATTTTGTTGCTTGTTTTTCAACTTAGGTTTTACTATGCTCTTGCTTATGACAATAATGACAAGTCAAACTCTTGTTCTGAACTTCAATTTAAAGTCACATCTAGTACTATCCGATTTTCTTTCATTAGACCTCCCTCTAGCAACCAAACTTTCTGCCTGACCTTCAATCACATTTCCAATTATGTGCTTTTTAATCGAAACTTTTGAAAGTAATGATGCTTTATATATCATCATCCATAAAAATAATATCTCTACCACAAAGGAAGGAATCTCTAAAGTGCTTATATAATGGAGGTAAGAACACAATAATAGAAGGGCTTCATCTTTATCATCAATTTGGACATTAATATTCTTTAGATCCATAATAATAAAATTAAACTCAGCAATATGAGATTTAATGTGTATACCTACTACCATATGCAACATAAACAAATGTTGCTTCAAATATAAACTTCTTGGTGAGGGATTTTTTTATATACAAGAACTCCAACTTGAGCCACAACCTAGTAGCCATATTCTCATTGGAGACTTCCTGCAAACCTCATCAAATAAGCACAACAAAATCATAATTAGAGCTCTCTCTTCTATATTCTCCTTCTGGTCCTTCATCAAAGTCTTAGGCATGTTTACCTTTCCTAGTAGCACCTTCTGCAACCCTTGTTATATCAAAATGGCACACATTCTAATCTTTCATAAACCAGAGTTGCTGGAGGGATCAAACTTCTCAATTTTGAATTTTGTCCCCATCTTAGGATCCAATTAAACAATCTGTGGCTCTGATATCATCTTGTTCTGCAGAAGAACAAAAACATTTAAGAAGATAGAGAGAATGGAAAAACACAATATGCATAGATTTACATGGCTCGGCTCATTGACCAAGATTGAGAAGATATTTCGCTATAATCCAAAGAATGGAGTGCAAGACTAAAGTTGCCTCTCAATAAAACCTTAATGCAAGTATACCCTAGTCTCAAACTTTCCTAATTCGATAGAAAATAAATATACATAAAAAAAATTAACTTGAGTCCCAAGATCTGTTTGCATGGGACCTAGGACCTGTGCCACCAGCACGTGCACCGTGCATGGTCTTGCAACCTATGTGCAAAGGTTTCATGACCCAAGCAGCCGGCGCGTGCACCCCATGTGCCCGGAATGCATGAATAGCATGGGCCATGGTTAGCGCCATCTGCCATCAACTATCCTGTATACATGGGCCACGGCGGCACCGTGCCTCGCATGCCCAATGCTTCTCCAAATTTCTCGAATGGAATCACGGAATAGGTTAGATCAAGAAATGCCAAGCACACTTAACCTACGACTTTATAAATTATTAACTCTGTTATGACTATCGCCACGATTAGTTCCATGACAAGGTCCAAAATCACATTTAGCCCACATGATGAAGATCCAAAACTGCATTTAACTCTTGAGGTGTATTTTTTTAGAAAATGAAACTAGTCTCATGATAACATATTGCCATTTTTTATCCCCTTTGCAAAGGTTCATATTATAGTTAGAGAGTCCAATACCAAGTGTTAATTCAATTTGCAGTAACAAATCATGAACTAGAATTCCTAAACCATTTGTAGTTTGCAATTTCTACATCAATGACATTTCATCAACCTTTTAAAATGTTCCAGTTTCTAATAGTGTTCTTATCACAATGCATGAAGAATGAATTTAACAATTTTTTGTTTTATTTTCCATGCTTAATCTAGTTTATAAATGTACATAAGAATTTAACGAGAACAATGACTAAAATCTGTGCTCTTAATTCTAAAAAAGATGTATTTCACATGCAATAATCATGTATTCCAGTTCAAAGATTTTATCATACCAATAAATTTCATAATTTTAGCTAATACACTAGGCTTGACATAAAATATTTTCATGAAAAAGTTTCTAAAAAAGGCAAAGTGTTATTTACCTCGACAACACAAACTACAAATCAGTCCAATAACTTTAAAATCATCCTTCTAGAACCTAATAATCCATTGTTACAATATGGAATAATTTTCTAAAATCCTGCAAGTCCTCCAGTAATTTTTCCTAACTGTAATTCTAAGAATCTAGAACTCCAAACACCAAACAACAACCTGAAAAGAATCAATTTGCTATTTTGTAAAGATACAATTCGACATGTTTTAGAAGTTAATATGTAGAATTTTTATTTTTATATATAGAAGCTAGCTGATAGGAACATAGTACAAGGATATCAAAAGTCAACATGGGAAATTTATTGGGGCGGAAGCCCACCATCCAGGAGCGCGACGTCACCAACGACCCGTCCACGGGGCGAGCCCTGACGGGCTCCTGGCTCTCTACCTCGCCGAGTGGATGACCGGCGAGGGCCGCGCCACCTCAACCTGGCCGGGAAGACCGTCATGGACCTCGGCGCCGGAGCCGGCCTCCCGGGGCTCGCGGCGGCGGCACTGGGCGCGGCACGGGTGGTTCTGATGGACGTGGCGCCGCTCCTCCCGGGCCTGCATGTTTCTTCCTTTGTATGTGGGCTTCCGTGGGAATGAGCCGTTCGGGCCACGACCAAGGTTGTGAGAGTGGGCTCTGACGCAGCCCAGATAGTCAATTTTGGCCATTTTAAATTAAGCAAAACAAAGAATTAACATCTTTGACAGTATAGTTTTACTTCTTATTCATCCTGCTGAGCCAAGTATCTAAGTATTTATCTTTCTGTTTGAAAAGATTGGTGAAGAAGTTCTCCCCGAACCTTTCATTGATGTGCATGTTTGTAACTATACAAAATATGATCATGATCCTGATGAGACTGAACCGAATAAAATGGAAAATAATGTTCAGCTATGGCCATTATACAAAAGTGGAGGAAAGCACATTTATGAGTGCTATACAAAGTTGGAAATATATCTAGATAATTGGAGAAGCAAATAAAGCATGTGGAATTCTTCTCGCATCATTCCATGCTAGACTAGTCATCCCATGCCATAATAAATATATCCCATAGTAATCATCCTATGCCATATTAGTATATTCCATGGTAGGCATCACATACTATAATAATATGTTCAATAACAGGTACTGGTATACTATAATAATAGGAAAGATCTAATAAATTAATTTTCAAAATTTATATTTTTAAATGCAAAGTCAATTATTACACCCCTGCAAATTGATGGGCTAATCAAGGTCTTGAGAAGTCTTGAGATATCTTCAATGTAGACTCAAGAAGTTTGAAGTCTTGAGAAGAGAGGCCTTTGGTGAAGATATCTACACACTGATGAGTAAAAGCATACCGCACAGTATGCATGTGAACCACAATTTTTTTTTGCACAATATGATAATCTACCTCGATCAGTTTA
Organism: Phoenix dactylifera; assembly: GCF_009389715.1. Taxonomy (NCBI): domain Eukaryota; kingdom Viridiplantae; phylum Streptophyta; class Magnoliopsida; order Arecales; family Arecaceae; genus Phoenix; species Phoenix dactylifera. The sequence goes on along the minus strand of NW_024068018.1, from coordinate 102,848 downwards.
AGACTTGCATGAAAAATAGGATTAGAGGCAAGAGATATGGCACTTATATTGTCGTAACAACGCATCGGACGTGAACATATAAACATATGCAATTCTTTAAGCAATTGGTGCATCCAAAAGAACTCAATAGTAATTTGAGCGAGAGGATGAAATTCAACTTCAACAAAAAAAGAAAAAAGAGTTCCAGTTGGCTACTTACTTCTTAGCCCTTCATGAAATAGGATTGGACTCAAGGAAAATACAGCTGCTGGTGGAGAGTCGGATATCCAAATCTCCAACCCAATTGGCACCTTCAAGAAATACAAGATTCTTTTTACATCAACAAGATGATCGGATGTTCGAGCATGCATGAACCGGCAAGCTTGATTTATAGTAAAGGCAAGATTTGACCAAGTGAGAGTGCGATATTGTAATGCACTAACACTAAAATGATAGAAGGAAGGATTTGGCCGTGGATCACCAAACAAAGAAATGGTTTGAAACAATTGATGAGAGCGTATTTTATTTGAGACAAAAATAACTTATTAACCACTGGTGTAATATTAATCCCCAAAAAAATAAGGTAGAGACTAAGATTCTTCATGGAAAATTAAGAGCCAAATTGATCGATCAGATAAGACCATCGTTTCCAGTGATATCAGTATCACCAACATAGATTAATAGAATAGTGATTATATTGTTTTGCCACCTAAGGAAAGGGGATGGATCAACGTAACCAGAGAATCCAAGTTTTAAAATAAAATCTGTCAAATGATCGTATCAGGCTCGGGCCATAGAGAGCTTTGTGAAGCTTGTAGATATATACAAGTACATGCATGGGATCAAAGAATTCTAGCGGCTGCTGCATGTAACTTCTTTATTAAGAATATTGTTGAAAAAGTTTTGTTAACGGTAAGTTAGTGATGTCTAACTAATTGAAGAGCTAAACAAAGGATCGTTTGAATAGTACAAGGTTAATTAACGGGACTGAAAGTTTTAGAGTAGTCCTTACCAGGTTGTTGATGACAGCCTCTCACCACAAGTTTGGCCTTGTACCATTGCAAAGTACCTTCAAGCAGCCATTTAAAACCACGTACCTGTTTACATCCTACCAATTTCTTATCTAGAGAGAAGGAATAATTGACCAAGCACCATGTTGTTGCGAGGCAATAAATTCTTCAACATTGGTAGAATGCCATGCTAGGCTTTTATTGAATGTAGAGAACGTCGCACCTCAAAATCAGAGCGTAACAGATGCTACATACTTGCATGGCAGTCCATATAAACATACAAAGCTACAAATCATATCATAATCTCAATGCAATAATATTTTTTTATTAATTTATTTAATTATGATCTAAAACAAATTATTGTCATAATTAATTGTTCCAAAGTGACATTAGTCAAAATATGTTAATTAATTCAAATCAAATAAAATATTCTAACTAAACTTGTCTAAACTAGAACTTCTATAATTGTGAATATCTTCAGAAGATCTAGCGCACTCTCCCAAGTCCCGAACAGTCATGGTTCTAGATTTGAAAAATATAAAAAAAAAGAACATGAGCTACACTAACCCAATAAGCAACATAACACCAAAAAGTAGAGCCTAAGCATGCTAAATAAATAAATAATTAAATAATATATATTTTTTTAAAAAAATTGTTATTATTTTCATAAACTGATACTAGAGAGCCAACAACATGCTATGGCCACATAACCTAGTGGCACAAGTCAGATACCGAATGCACAAAGTGTTAGATACTATTCTTCTAATCACCGGTGGCTTGGGGCCGAAACCAGTTTTTCAGATTACAAGTCGACAAGACCAACGAATAATCTCTATTGGTGAGGCCAGATCACAATCGTGTTAAAAATACATACATATAAACAAATTTTATAATTTACCCCCGTCATATTTTTCAAATCACATAATATATTTTAAAATAATTATTATCATAATAATAACATGCCTGACCTGTTTAATTAAGTATAAAACAAATATCATAATCCAATTTAATAAACTTATTATCACTTTACCAAAAGTCGAAAAACACACTTTAAAACATTAGGTTACTTATCTCATCTTGCTTCAAAATCCTACTTTAATTAGACGGGTCAAGTTCGTCTGCTTTAATATTATTAAAATATAATTAATTTTATCATTTTCTTAGAAGCCAAGCAAAGTTAAAAATTAAGATACTATTGCGGATACGACCTTATGCCTAAATCAGGGTAGAGGAAAGGCAATGTTAATCAGGCGGCGGTATCTGACTGCATGGGTTGGTTTGAATAAAGTGAATTGAATTGGTCAAAATTAGATATAGTTTAAGTGACTCAATGAAGATGGATGTAGACAAAATTCTAAAGAGACCTAACGAGAGCCGAGATAAGGGGCCGGCCTACTGCATAGGTACTAGGGTAGTTCAGGGCCTCCACATTGGAGTCAACTGGGACTCGAACAAAAGGAAGACGGGATCTTAATCCAAGATCCTTAGGGGGCTTAGAGTGAGAAAGAGGGAGAAGAGAAAGAAACAATACGGAAAATAAAGCAGGAGAAAGAAAGAAGAAAAGAAGAGGAAAGAGAGGAAGAAGACGAAGAAGAAAGAAGAAGAGGGAGAAGGCCATGGTCAGGTGGTCGTGGTGGTCATCAGCCAAAAGACTGGCGACAAAGGGGTGGCCAATGATGGCAGTAGGGTGGCCAGCGATGGCAAAAAAAGGGAAGAAAAGGCCAAAATCAGGGGTTTTGACCCTTCCCCCTCATCCTTCATGATTCTTGGTGATGGGACTCAGGTGACGGACCAAGACATCAAAAGGGATAAGTCCCTATCTTCGGCAACAAGTGCCAACAGTAGAGGAGGTTGGAAAAGGACATAATCAAGGAGCTTTTGGATCGAAAAATATGGAATAAATAGAGCCCCTTCTTTCATGGTTTTTTCTGGGAAAAACTCGGCCGGCGACGAGACTGGTGAACAAGGAAACAAAGGAGAAGAAGATTTAGGTGCTTACTTGAGATTTCGGTGAGGGATGGGCTGCATTTTTCAGTGTGCACGGAGAGCTTAAGCCATCAACATTCTAACGAAAAAGATAAGGAGAATAGCGGTAGCTATGATGATCTTCCAGTGAGGAAAACTAGAGAGCTTGAGGGCTTTAAATAAAAGTGGAGGCTAGGATTATTCTAGCCTTCGATGGAGTTTGTGGTAGAGGACTCTTCCTCCTTCACTCTATTCTATGAGGGCTTTGCTCTATTTTTATTTGAAATAAGCCTTTGAGCCACTATTTTGGCATCAGGTCGACCAACGGTTCGGCCAAATAAGGCTGGGCCTCACAGAAAACCAAGTGGATTCAACAAAATTCACAATAACCAATAAAGGAGAGGGCAATGGTTGTCAACATAATAAATTTAACATACTAAAAGCATATCATATTAATTCTGTTATAATATGACATATCAAAATAATAACTTGCATTATAATATATCTAAAAATTATTTACAATATTACAATACTTATATAATGGAAAAATTACAAAAATATCTTTCCAAGTTTGGGCCATTTATATTAGACCCCAAAATTTAAAAATATTCCAATTTGCCCCCAAAACTTTAAATTTATTACAATATCTCATAACCACCTATCTCCATTATTAAACGTTATCATGTAAGGATCAAATGATAACTACTTTGTATAAAATTTTGAATCTGCCCTTTCCACTATCTTAGCAAAGGGCTCTTATTTTAATAGAAATTGAAGGGGAAGGGAGGAGTAGAACTTTAAGATCTATGCAAGTGGATGAATGACAAAGATCAAGGTGCTTTGAGATTTGCACAGATGGATAGATGATAAAGGACATAGTGCTTAAAATCCATAAAAATGGATAAATGATAGAGGATGGAGTGTTTTGAGATCTGTATAGAAAGATGAATGATAGTAGATGGAGTACTTTGAGATTTGTGCATGCAATTGATGATAGAGGATGGGATGCTTTGTGATTTGTGCAAGCGGATGGAGGAAAAAGAATGGAGCATTTTCAAATCCATATAGATGATGAATGATAAAGAATGAGTGCTTTAAGGTCTGTATAGATAGATGAATGATAGAAGATGAAGTGCTTTGAGATCTGTGAAGGAGGATGGATGATAGAGGATGGAGCACCTTAAGATTTGTGCATGGATAGACGAGAGGATAGAGTACCTTAAGATCTATGCAAGCAAATCAAATGATAGAGGATGACGTGTTTTGAAATTTTTGTGGGTGAATTGATAATAGAAGATGAATGCTTTGAGATATGTGAAGGAGCATAAAGATAAAATGCTTTGAGATATGTGTAGGCAAATGGATCATATACGTTCTTGAGATCTGTGTTGGTAGATGGATAAAAAGGGATGGAGGAGATCTGTGCATACGGATGGATCATTATTGAAGCATTCTAAAATTTCTGCTAACAAATAAATGACAAAGAATAGCTCTTTAAGATTTGTGCAGGTGGATAAATAATAGAAAATATAGTTGTTGCCCAAGGAGAACCCAAGAGGGGGGGTTGAATTGGGTTTTAATTAATTATTGACCAATTAAAAATAAAGTGAGTGATTAACTAAATCTATTGCAAGTGGATTAGTTAGATCACTAGATGCAATGAATGAAGAGAGAGAAAGAGACAAAGACCAATACAAACACAGAGATGTTTATAGTGGTTCGGAGCCAACACTTGCTCCTACGTCCACTCCCCAAGCCGTACTTGAAAGTTCACTATAATCCCTAGGATTACTGTTGGTTGTTTTGCAAGCTCACAACCAAACTTGTTGTTTTCACGAGATCACAACGAACTCGGTCGGTTTTGACAGGCTCACCGACTCCAAACGATTGTTTTTCTGAGGTTACAATCAAACCCAATTGGCTTTCCCTGGTTCACCAACCACAACCTTATACCATTAGTTTTAACCTTGGCTCACCAACAAACCTAACTAGCCTTGATTCAATTCCTTGATTGAACCAAGAAGTAAAGCAAGAGTTTAAGTTTACAACAATAAAGCTTCTAAAAAGCAGATTTAGGGCAATGTAAACAAAGAGGACTTAGAAGCCCTCAAACAGATTTGAGTTGTTGAAGTGGGGCTTCTCGATTTCTGAGTCTCCTCTTGAATGAGCCGGAGGATGGGGAACAGTCGGTAGAGCTTTGAATGCGAAGGAAGCTTTTTGGTTTGAGTTGAATGCACTTCTTCCTTCTTTTGCTTGGATTCACTCTTAAGATGCTTTTGGTGGTTGAAAACCTTTAATGCTAAAATCGAATAACTCTCTTCTTGTCTACTACTGTTCACTCTGGCTATTTAAGTGATCCCCTTTGAAAAATAGCCGTTAGAGAGGAGATTAGAGCCGTTCTGACCCATCTGCACAATCTGACAATGTATCCGTTGGGATCGGAGTCGACTCGCGTGATCTGAAGTCGACTCGGCTGTTACTGGAGTCGACTCGCGCTATACTGAAGACGACTCGGCCACTGTTCCAAATTTGAATTAAAGTGCATGCCTTGTCCTGGAGTCGACTCAGACCAAACTGAAGTCGACTCGCCAACAGCTAGAGACGACTCGGGCACTTATGAGTCGGCTTGTTCTCAGGGTTCCAAAAATCCAACTTTCTGTATTTCTTTCACGAGTCAACTCGTCCAAACTAGGAGTCGACTCGGATAACTTGGGAGACGACTCTAGAACACCTGGAGTCTACTCATTCACAGGGTCTCCGAAACTGATTCTCTACCTTTCAGACTGCTTTCCTCTAGGAGTCGACTCGGACAAACTGGGAGTCGACTCGGCTGATATGGGAGATGACTCATAGTCTTCGCGAGTCGGCTTGCTGATAGGGTCTCAAAAACTAACGTTCTGCCTTTTTGTCAGCTTCTCCTTGGAGTCTACTCAGGACCATCTAAAGTCGACTCGCCAAGCACCGAAGTCGACTCGCAACCTTTTGGAGCCGACTCGCTCTCAGGATCGAAAATCCATCATTCTGTCTTCTGTCTATTCTCAGTCGGAGTCAACTAACAGAGTCCCAGAGTCGACTCGAGCTTGTGCTAGAAACTTGCAAGCGTGCCGGAGTCGACTCGCAGAGTCCAGGAGTCGACTCGTGATGCAAACTTTGGTTCAGACAGAGTTCAATACTTAACCAAAAGACTCTGAACCAAAGCTCAATGCACTTAGACAGAAATTAATAAAGATTCACCTGAAACAGTAGATTGAATTATTAGAACAACATAAAACATACTCAAGTGCTTTGAGCTCATCAAAATCAATTAGGGGAATACTCAATTACTCCACAATCTCCCCCTTTTTGATGATGACAAAACATTGAGTATTTGTAAAGTGAATTATTCATTCAAGGAATGATTCATGGTACAGTTTTGAAATGAATTTAAATGTTTAGTCATTTAGTATATCCAAAATTAAAATGTATGAGTCAGTAAACTCTGAAATTAAAGCTCCTCCTTCATTTAGAATTATATAAGCCTTCAAATCATTCAATCAATTGTTTGGCTTATATGTCTTTAATGAGTTTGCTTTCTTAGTATTTCAGATTCTCCCCCTCAACATGTGCATTCAATTTTGTTTGAACTTTGTTAAAGTTTTTTGAATTTTCTTTTAGTGTTTTAAACTCGAACTTAAGTTCTTAATTATAGAAAGGAAAATCTGACGATTTGTTCTTGAATATGATTCCGACTAATCTCCAAATATTTCTTGAATAGACTCTGGAGATTACTCCTTGAGGAGCCCCAACAGAGGAATAAAAATCTCGAGGTATTGAATCCACTAAGAACAAATCACATTTTGCTTAAATATTTTCTTGTTTAGTGATTTCCTTTACTTACATTATACCATATTTTCTCTTCTTTTTTGTCATCGTAACAAAAAAGGTGAAGTATCAAAGAGTCAAAACATACAAGAAGCATAGTAAATGAGACAAAAGGATATACTTTTTCATTCACTGTAAACTTGAATACATAAAAGATGTTCAAAAAGTACATCTATGGTAGAGAGATACATAGTGTTAAAAACACAAAATGCATACAAATAACAAAAGATATGCAATGCAGCAAATACAAAAATCATCCTCTAGAGGAGGGGGGATGAGGGCGAGCACTCCTCTGCGTAGAACGTCGTCCACGCTGATAACTCCGATAAGGAAACTCCAGCTGAGTAGAAGACGACGGCCAAGATGATGATGGTCGTGCCTAAGTGGCAAATGAAGACAGTGAAGAAGTCGAGCTCGGCCTCAAAGATGAAGGCTGTGACGAAACAGGTACGGAGGCTCTGGCCGGAGGAGAAAAAAGCCTGGGAGGAGAAGGCTGAGGCTCTGACGCGCTAGCACCAAAATGGACCTCCAAACCAAGTAGGAACCTCTCCATTGCAGTGGTCAAAATACTGAATTTTGACTGCTGCAGCTCATAAAAATCTGCCAGCTGAGAGCAAATCTCAGTTGTGGAAGCCTCCATCTTCCCCTTCAGGATTGCAGCCTCCTTTGCAAACTCGGAGATGTTGAGTTGCTCAGGCTACGCCAATCCTGACACACGGGCAAGGATGCTCTCGATCCGCTCAATGATGCTCTCCTGATGACTGAGCTAGCTCCTCTCAACTGACTTGACACTCTTCTCAAGAGCGTCAATTCGGTGGTGCAGCCTCTCAAAAGCATACTCACACCGGGTAGTCACCTCACCAGCAATCCTCCCTACCAAGGAATCAATCAACTCAGTACTCAGCTGTGGTACGGAAGGACCAAAGGTGGAGGAGGGATGATTAGAGGGAGCAGACGGTGGCACAGTGGATGAAGGGCCAGTGGAGGTATCTGGATCATGATCAAAAGTGGGAGAGTGAGGAGCAATGGGGTCAGATGGTATATCAGAAGAATGCTTCCTAATCCATGTACCCTCAACTTTGAGGAATCCCATTCGGTGGAGAGTTCCCTCGTCCATATAGTCAGTATAACGAATGGACGGGAGGGTTCCCCCTCAGGGATAGGGACCTCAAACTCCCTAAAAATCAGAGTGAAAAGCATACCATATGGAAGACTCAATCTAGGCTTTTCTAAGGGATCACAAAAGTGACTGTAAATGAGTTTAGAAAAATTGAGAGGGATGTCATGTAGGATGTGGAAATAATAGCATGGTCTCTCTCAGAAATAAAATCAAACCTTCCCATTTTTGGGAAGAGGGTACAAGAAATAATGCTAAGAAGAAGGCGCATCTCAGCGGAGAGCTGATTTGCGAAGACCTCTTCAAGAGGGGACTGGGGTACTCTCCCTAGAATGGTCGTAAGGGCCTTGGATCTATCAGAGGGATGAGTAGGAGAGATACCCTCCTGAGAAAGGTTGAGGACTCGGGCAATGAGGTCCTCAGAGATGCAAACGGAGATATTGGCTACCCTCCCTTGAAGGCCACCGTCACCCCGGTGTGATGGTGCTATAAAATTCCGGACTAACCCAGGGTATGTGGGAAGATCAAGAGAACAAAAGAAATCCAGACCTTGACCCCTAAGACGATGCCCTAAAGAAAACCCTTCTCTTTAGAGAAAGTCAAAATTGACTTTTCTTCCGGTTGAGACGGCTCTCCCGGCGCACGAACGAGAGAGAACCGACCGAGGCGGAGAGGGAACCGAAGGAGATGAGCTTACCGGTTCGTTCCTCGCCTTGGATCGTCTCTCGGCGCTACTCGCAATGAGAGGTCTCTTCCGGCGAGACACGGTGGTCTTCTTAGGACCCATCCCGAGCTACCCAAGGAGGGAAAGACGTGAAACGAGAGAAAAATAGGAAGAAAACGAAGGAAGGAAGCCGAGACGATAGTGGGCGACGACACGAGGGGTTTTGGGACAGTGACGGCCGAAGAGAAAATTTGGAGAAATTGTTAGAAGTATGCCCTAGAAGCCAACGTGGCTGACGCATATTTGTAATCTGGGACACAAATTTATAATTTGACTCTTATTAATAAATAAGATTGGCAATTTTTTTCATTCATGTTTGTATGTGTCCATGAATCGTCCAAAAATTAATCCATGAATTTGAGGCATGTGTCATTAGGGATTAATTTCTAAATGCTCCTGATCGATGGATCCATCACGAGGGACGGTGATCGATCCGCTGAGATTAGTGCACAGATCACTTAGTCAGATGGACGAGTCTCGAGTCCACGGTGTAGAGACACTGGAGTGATTATGCAAGTACTTGTTAGAGAACAAGGTACTGAGCGTGACCAAAGATAGTAGTCACATGGATGTCTATCCACTCGTCAGTGACTACTTATGCTGCAGTTGTATGACTGGTCCTTTGACCTGCGATGCCTCAGCTATTCACTATGAGGTTGCTGTAGTTTGACGAGCATGTGAACTTGGGCCCTAGTCATTCGGGTCCTTGTAGTGCGATTGGCTGCAGTAGGTTCATTTTGGAATAGGGTTGCATCTAGATGGGATCTATCGACCTTGATAGATTAGGAGTGATCCTATGTGATTTATGAGACTGAGTTCGATAAATTTCTGGCCAGGTATTTTGGAAAAAGAGTTTTCATATCTCGAACTGGAAGTCGTATAAATTTGACATATGACGGACGATGGGGTTTGACGAGATATCCATAACCTCCGTCACGTCGGGATCCATGATAGAGGGACTGTATCATACGCTAACTGCACCAAGAGGTTCAGACATTCCATTCTGCTGGGTTGCCACCATATACTGCTAGGTGTCACTAGTGGATTGTGAGACTCGAAGGCATTCACTTGGTGATCAGTGAACCCTAAGAGTAGAACTGAAATCGTTTCAGTCCACTGAAAGGAGTTTCAGTGATATTGAGATGGAGATCTCAATATTCTCACTACCAGTCAGAATAGAACCTACGGGGTCACACACATAGAGGATTTAATTAGTCAGACTATCATAATTGTGATTTGGAATCATAATAGAAATCAATCATCAATATGATTGGTGATTGAATTAACCCACTAAGTTAGTGAGTTAATGGAAGAAGAATTAAGTGGAATTGATTGCAATTGGATTGCAATTGGGCTGATTTAATGAGCCAAATCAAATTGGGTTCGACCCAAATTGATTTGGGTTCATGATTGGGTCAATTTGATTAAACCAAGTTTGTGCGGATTTTAAAGACCACATGTCGTCGTAGGATGAATATGACTTAAGTCATGTTCACACTATGCGGACTTTAAAGTCCACATGGCGTCGTAGGATGCATGCTCCCAAATCAATTAATTCTCCTAATGAGATTAGGAATCCTAATGTGATTAGAAAATTAATCAATTGATTAATAGACACATGTCATGCATCTATGAGCACAAGGATTGGACACTTGGCATTAATCCAAGGGTGGGTTATAGTCCCATACTCCTAATAAGATTAGGAGGAGCCCTAAACCCAATCTATAAAAGGGTAGCAAGGGAGAAGTTATGAAAATTCTCTCCTCTTCCTCTCCACGCCTCCTCTTCTTTCTTCCTCCTTCTCCACGGCAGCAAGGGGTCTTCATCCTCCTCTTCTTCCACGGTAGCAAGGCAAGGAAGATCCACGTGCAAGGTTCCTCCTTCCTCTTCCTCCATCGCGAGCAAGGTTGAAGAAGAAAGGTTCTTCTTTAAGGAGGTATGTTGCAGATTTTTATCTTCTAATCTATATGATAGTCATGAGAGGTCTTTGCAAGGAGCTAGCACTCCGGTAAGACCCTATCTCAGATGATTAGATCCTCGTGTGGATACCTGTAGAGGCCGGACAATTGTGGCTCAAACAGGAACCTAGATAGATCATCAGGCTGCGGTGTTCTTCACCTGCAGAATTTTTGAAGATGAGATCTTCAAATTAATAACTTCTGATTTTAGTTTCAGTTTTATGAATCTTAATCAACCTTCCTCAGATCCTAATCTCCCTTCCTAATGAATTCAAAGATCTTCTGGATTTGGATCCAGAAAATTTTTGAATTCTACGATCCGAGGCACGTTCATACGATGAACGACGTCCGTTCGAATTCCGCTGCGAACGTCGCATCGAACGGGGCGTAACTCAGCAGTGGTATCAGAGCCATGGTTCTAGGAGCATGATTAGGACTAAGGATTGATTACCATATTTTTAATCTGATTTTTAAAGAATTATGCTTGCTGGATTTTCTGCGTGCTGAAATTTCAGGTTGCTGAAATTTTCAGCATGCAGATTTTTATTTGCTATGATCTTGCAAATTATTTTAGAATTGCAATTAGATTAATATTTTAAATCAAGTAATGCATGATCTGAAATCCAGAGAATAGCATAATAGGTTTAAATTTCAGATCTGAAAATATACATGAGATGCATGGTAATCATAATGTTCATACTTGTTTAAGGTTATGTTTAAAATAATGTATGCATGAGATGTATGTATTAGTTAAACAAAATTTATTTGCATGAGATGTAAATAAAATCCTTAAACAATAGGACATTTACATAAGATGTAAACTGAAACAATTATGTCATTTACATAAGATGTAATCACATAATATATGAAAGGGTTTCATAATTACATAGGATGTAAACCTGAACCAATGTGACATTTACATAAGATGTAAATCGAATGACATATGGTATGGGGTAGATGGTTACATTAGATGTAAATCCCAAGAGACCTAAAACCTTCCTAAATCAATCGAGAGTGAACGATACATTGAGCTAGCCATATTTGATTAATTGATCTAATTGGTGTCTAGGCAAGCTCAAAGGTGGTTACTTAATTAGGACCTTACTCTCTGAGTAAGGGAGCCTCCCACCTGCTTACCTGGCCAATTGATCGATTACCTCCTATGGAAAGCTCAAAGTTGGAATCACTAAGATCTGATTACCCAATATTAAGTCGATTGGTCTTCCACCGTAGTAGAGTTGCTAAGATCTTTCCGGCGTTGATTAGTCTCGGCTGGATACAGTGGGCTAGTTGCATCGGGGGATTGGACCTCTCTATTAACATGAGATGTTGTGGGGTAAAGGTGGGGTTGGGCTCCAATAACTGTTAGGTGAGGACCCAATCACAGCTTTATTTTCGCGGATATACGGTGGGTCTGACTTAACCAAGGAACGGATCCAATAACTGTTAGGTGAGGTCCTTATGACTTGGAGACCAGGTTAGCTCAATATGCTTACGAAGCATTGTACAAGAGTTGTACACTCATCGTCTATGTGTCTCCAATAACTGTTAGGTGAGGTGACATGTAGATTGGTGGGACCGCAGCACCCCACTCGAAACCTTAAGTCGTAGGTTTCCGTATCTTTACCAGGGAGTGTGAGAGATCCGAGAAATAGTGGGAGGATTGATCCAATTTTTTTTAAAAGTTCTAAAACAAATTAATGTCAAATACAAATTTCTAATTAGAATCTTTACTCTCTGCAGATGTCAATGGCTTCCAACCGATAGTTCGAATTCTAGATAACAATAGGTTGACCGGACCAAACTATAAAGATTGGCTCCGCAACTTGAAGATTGTCTTGAGTTGCGAAAAGATAGCTTATGTTCTTGACCATGAACTCCGGTGTTACCAACCCGTGCAACCAATGAGCAGCGTGAGACGCATGCAAAATGGTTGGATGACGACAATAAGGTTAGGTGCTACATTTTGGCATCCATGTCCAACGAATTGCAATGCCAGCATGAGAGCATGAAGACTGCTAAGGACATACTTGATCACCTACAAGAGTTGTATGGTGAACAGAGTCGCAGCAAGGTTTGAAGTGTCCAAGCGGCTCTTCAAAGCCAAGATGCGATGGGCAGTCCGTCCATGAACATGGTTTGACCATGATCAAGGATCTTGAGGAGCTTGAGAAGCTTGGCATGACCATGCACAAGGATTTGCAAACGGATTTGATCCTACAATCGTTGCCATCTTCATATGGGCAGTTTATTGTAAACTACCATATGAATAAAATTGAATGCACCAAACTTGAATTGTTGAATATGTTGGTGACAACTGAGGGAGCCTTGAAAGGTTCAAGGGGCACAGTTCTCTGCTGAGCTAGCTTCTACTTCCAAGAGAAAGTCTACTGGGAAGAAGAAGAAGCCTGCGAAGAAGCAGAAGACCGAGAAAAAGCCGAAGAAGGAAGTTCCTAAGAAGAAGGCCGAACCCAAAGGAAAATGTTTCCATTGCAATGAAGACGGCCATTGGAAGAGGAACTGTCCTATCTACATGGAAAACATAAAGAGCAAGAAGGGTGACACGCCTTCTGAAGGTATGTCTAATATGCTCATTATTGAAACTAATCTAACGGTTTCTTCTATTTCCAGTTGGGTTATAGACTCTGGTTCTAGTGTTCACTTGTGCACTACCATGCAGGGTCTAAAAAAAGTAGAAGGCTTACGGAAGGTGCGGTAACCCTAAGGGTTGGCAATGGAGCAAGAGTTGCTGCTGTTGCTTGGGCACATTCCTTTGCATTTACCGTCAGGATTTAGTTTGATACTTAGAGATTGTTATTTTGTACCTAGTGCTAGCAGAAATCTGATTTCTGTATCTTGTCTAGCACAGGAACATTATGAATTCAATTTCAATAAAGACTACGTTTCATTTATTTGCGAAATAAACTGTTTGGACGTGGTTTTATGATTGACGGTCTCTATCACTTACATATGGATGTATCTGTGAACGTATCTGAGCATACAGTGAGTACCATAGGATCTAAAAGATCTAGAGATGAGATAAATCAAAAGTATTTATGGCACCTCAGACTTGGTCATATAGGAGAAGACAGAATTAACAAATTGGAGAAACATGGGCTTTTGAGTTCATTGACTTCTGAGTCATATCCGATTTGTGAATCCTGCCTAAAAAAATGGCCAAATTACCCTTTGTAGGATACGGGGAAGAGGTCCCTGAAATACTTGCCCTAGTACACACTGATGTGTGTGGCCCATTCGATGTGCAGGCTAGGGGTCAATTTTTCTACTTTATTACTTTTACCGATGATTTTTCACGGTACGATTATATCGATCTTATGAGACATAAATTTGAAGCATTTGAAATGTTCAAAAAATTTAGATTTGAAGTAGAAAAACAGATAGGAAAACTCATTAAGGTTCTTCGATCAGATCGAGGAGGAGAATACCTTAGTGGAGAGTTTCGCGATTATCTCAAACAAAATGGTATAGTTTCATAATGGATACCTCCTAGAACATCTCAACTCAACGGAGTGTCAGAAAGGAGGAATCAGACCTTATTGGATATGGTCAGGTCTATGATGAGCTTCACTGACTTACCCTTATTCTTGTGGGAAGATGCCCTACTTACAGCTATCTACATATTGAATAGAGTTCCCTCTAAGTCCGTTCCTACCACACCGTATGAGATATGGCATGGTAAGAAACCAAGTCTTGGTTATCTCAAGATTTGGGGATGTCCGGCCCAAGTCAAAGGACAACAGGCAGAAAGTTAGAGGCTAGGACAATTGGTGCTCGTTTCATTGGATATCCTAAAGAGTCATTAGGATATAATTTTTACATCCCAAAAGACCACAAAGTGTTTGTGAGCTGACATGCCATCTTCTTGAAAAAATAGTTTATCCTTGATAGAGGCAGTGGGAGGAAAATTGAGCTTGAAGAGAAAGTCTCTCAAGAGCAACGAGCAATTGAGCCTAGTGAACCTATTCACAATGAGCCATTACATAAAGAACCTCGTCCACTTCGTAGATCCAGTAGGATCTTCCATCCTCCTGAAAGATACTTAGGTATGCTTACGAGAGGACATAGAGGAAGAGTTCCTCATGGAAGAAAGAGATCATAGTAATGATCCCAAGACCTACAACGAAGCGATGTTAGACATCGACTCCGAAAAATGGATGGATGCGATGAAGTCAGAAAATAGACTCCATGCATTCCAACCAAGTAATGAACCTTAGTAGATCCACCTGAAGGTATAGTACCTATTGGGTATAAATGGATCTACAAAAGAAAAATGGGTTCGGATGGCAAGGTAGAGACCTATAAGGCAAGGTTGGTGGCAAAAGATTATAGTCAGCGCGAAGGCATTGACTATCAGGATACCTTTCACCCGGTAGCCATGCTGAAGTCCATTCGAACGTTGCTTGCCATTGAGCTTATCATGATTATGATATATGGCAGATGGATGTGAAAACTGCATTCCTTATTGGATATCTTGAGGAAGATATCCATATGAAACAGCCTCAGGGTTTCACTTCCAGTGATGGTGATCACAAGGTCTGCAAGCTGCAAAGATCCATTTATGGACTAAAGCAAGCATCTCGAAGGTGGAACACTCGTTTCGATGATGTGATCAAATCGTTTGATTTCATCAAGAATGAAGATGAACCATGTATGTACAAAAAGGTCAGTGGGAGGGCTATAGTATTCCTCGTATTGTACGTGAATGATATACTCCTGATTGGGAATGATATTCCCATGCTCACATCGGTCAAGTTATGGCTGTCTAAGAAGTTCTCCATGAAAGATCTAGGTGAAGCATCTTATATTTTGGGGATTAAGGTCTATAGAGATAGATCTAAGAGGATGCTTGGCCTATCACAGAAAATGTACATAGAGGAAGTGCTGAAGAGGTTCAGCATGGAAAACTCTAAAGGGGATTGTTACCCCTAAGGCATGGGATAAATCTCTCCAAAAAGATGTGCCCCAAAACATCTGAAGAGATTCAGCGCATGAGTAGGATCCCTTATGCATCGGCAATAGGGAGCCTCATGTATGCCATGCTATGTACTCGACCTGATATAGCACATGCTGTGAGTGTCACGAGCAGATATCAGTCAAATCCAGGCGAGGAGCACTGGATAGCTGTGAAAAATATCCTTAAGTACTTGAGAAGGACTAAGGATATGTTTTTGGTCTTTGGAGAGCACAGAGTTAAAGGTAGAAGGATATACTGATTCAGACTTCATGACTGACCCTGATGATAGAAAGTCTACATCAGGATATGTATTCTTATGCAATGGAGGATCGGTAAATTGGAAGAGTTCCAAGCAACCGATTATTGCAGATTCTACCATGGAAGCAGAGTACATTGCTGCATCGGATGCTGCGAAGGAAGCTTCTGGTACAAGAAGTTTGTCGAAGAGCTAGGAGTCATGTCATCAGATGCCATAACCTTTTCTGCGACAACAACGGGCCATAGCACTGGCTAAGGAGCCGAGGTCTCACCAGAAGTCCAAGCACATAGAGCGGCGATTTCATCTAATTCGCGACTACCTCGAAAAGAAATATGTAGAGGTGCAGAGAGTAGACTCCACTGATAACGTGGCGGACCCATTCACTAAGCAGCTGAGTCAGAAGAAATTAGAAGTCCATCTTGAAAAAATGGGACTTAAATACATGTCTGATTGGCTTTAGTGCAAGTGGAGATTGTTAGAAGTATGCCCTAGAAGCCAACGTGGCTGACGCATATTTGTAATCTGGGGCATAAATTTGTAATTTGACACTTATTAATAAATAAGATTGGGCAATTTTTTTTCATTCATGTTTGTATGTGTCCATGAATCGTCCAAGAAATTAATAGATGATGACACATATTTCAAGGAGTTGAGAATTTGAGGCATGTGTCATTAGGGATTAATTTCTAAATGCTCCTGATCGATGGATCCATCACGAGGGACGGTGATCGATCCGCTGAGATTAGTGCACAGATCACTTAGTCAGATGGACGAGTCTCGAGTCCACGGTGTAGAGACACTGGAGTGATTATGCAAGTACTTGTTAGAGAACAAGGTACTGAGCGTGACCAAAGATAGTAGTCACATGGATGTCTATCCACTCGTCATGACTACTTATGCTGCAGTTGTATGACTGGTCCTTTGACCTGCGATGCCTAGCTAGCTATTCACTATGAGGTTGCTGTAGTTTGACGAGCATGTGAACTTGGGCCCTAGCCATTCGGGTCCTTGTAGTGCGATTGGCTACAGTAGGTTCATTTTGGAATAGGGTTGCATCTAGATGGGATCTATCGACCTTGATAGATTAGGAGTGATCCTATGTGATTTATGAGACTGAGTTCGATAAATTCTGGCCAGGTATTTTGGAAAAAGAGTTTTTCATATCTCGAACTGGAAGTCGTATAAATTTGACATATGACGATGATGGGGTTTGACGAGATATCCATAACCTCCGTCACGTCGGGATCCATGATAGAGGGACTGTATCATACGCTAACTGCACCTAGAGGTTCAGACATTCCATTCTGCTGGGTTGCCACCATATACTGCTAGGTGTCACTAGTGGATTGTGAGACTCGAAGGCATTCACTTGGTGATCAGTGAACCCTGAGAGTAGAACTGAAATCGTTTCAGTCCCAATCTATAAAAGAATAGCAAGGAAGACATTATGAAGGAATTCTCTCCTCTTCCTCTCCATGCCTCCTCTTCTTTCTTCCTCCTTCTCCACGGCAGCAAGGGGTCTTCATCCTCCTCTTCTTCCATGGTAGCAAGGTAAGGAAGATCCACGTGTAAGGTTCCTCCTTCCTCTTCCTCCATCGCGAGCAAGGTTGAAGAAGAAAGGTTCTTCATCAAGGAGATAAGTTGCTAATAGGTGCATCAAAATATACCTTTTAACAATACCACTTTAGGTTAAATTGTTAAGACTTAAGCATGATTTAGATATTTTTATGATATTTTTTTTAATATGAGCTTTACTTCACAAAGTGTCCAAGTCTTAATTGATTTTGGTGATTTTATTGTAGGAATGAAGTTAAGGAAATTGAATATTCCATTGCAGTCCGAATGAAATGAAACTTGGTGGGGATGAAGTAGACATGTTGAGGTTTCATATGCATCAAGAATCAGGTCAATTGGAGCTCCAGAGAGAAAGTTATGAGGTTGCAAAGTCAGGTTTCCCTAAACCGCCAGCTTGGGCCATGACAGATCAGACCTTTGTGTAGTATTTTGATGATTTCGGAAGCTACAGAAGTCCAATTGAGATGATTCAAATTTTGTTGGAAACTAGACTTCTATAGCTTTTCAATAACTATAAGAACGCAAAATTCGAAGATCATATGCGATCTGGAGAGCCTCCCGAACTTCATGCTGATGTTGGTGCTTGAGGGTAAAGTCGGAAAAACGCATGCAAACGTGTCTAGGTTGTGTTTCCTAGGATTTTTAGCCCTAAAACCATATATATACTTGGAGGAGCACGCCGTCCTGAAGCAAGAAAGGCTGCATTACAAAGAAATTATTAAGAGGAGCCAAAAATTCATGGAGAGCTAATTCTTTGGTGAAGCTAGGGATGAACTCGCTTGGATGATGGTAGTTTTATTTATATTTGATCTATGTAATAGATTCTCATGTTGATACAATTCTTGTTTATCATTTCTCATCAATAGATCTTTCTTGTGTTGGGATAATCTTGAACCTATTCTTTTCATAGATTCAGCAATGTCTTTTTCTATAGAATTGTTGAGGTACTTGATTATATCTAGATTTGATTGTTTATCCAGTTAGTGTGATTTTTTGCTGAAATATTGCCATTGGGTATATTTTTGTCTTTGAATCTGAGTCTAAAAGGATAACAATCCTTGGTTTTAAAAGAGAAGAATGATTTTCTAGAATTACCACTATAAAATTTTGATTGTAATGCTATATCTTCTGATTAGAGAATCTGGTGCTATGATCTCTAATTGAGTTATCCAATGGATCAAATATGAATGGAATTATTTGATTCAAGTGAGGAATTTTCGATGCTTTGCTGCCATTAATTCTGGTCACATCTTTTCACTACTACAATCTAATTGTCAATTTACTTTTAAACATTCACATCATATTTTACTGCTTTGATATTTTCTTTTAGTTTTGTAGTTCCTTTTAGTGTTCCTACCTTCTCCCTGTGGAATCGACACCCCAATATATATTGCGATAGCCACGTTATTCTTTGGCGTAATCAAATTTTGGCGCCGTTGCCGGGGAGAACGGTATAAGAAGCGCTTCAAGGAATAGGTTTGCTGAATTAATTCGTCAAAGCGGTAACCTCGTTCCTTCTTTTTTTCCTCTTGCTTTTTGTCTTCAGTTTATTCATTTATAGCTTGATTTGATTGTGCCCAAAAAAAAACAAAAAAAAATAAAAATAATTACATATATTTTGTGTTGCATGCGTAGGCATAGAGACGAGTTAGGTAGATTTGCAAGAAAACCGAAATTAGAACCTGACACTTTTTCTGTGAATTTGCCCGATACGCCATCTCATTCTAACACCATGAGCAATCACGAAGATCAGCCCATTAGGACTCTCCAGGAGTATCTCCATCCTACTCGCATAGCCACACCATCATGCATTATGTTTCCACCCAATGTCCCACAACAGGATTTTAAACCAGGAATGATACAGTTACTTCCTACCTTTCATGGTTTAGAGAATGAAAATCCTTACGTGCACATTAGAGAGTTTGAGGAGGTAGTAGCGACTTTTCATGTGCAAACCCGGTACAATAGATTGCAGTTAGACTTAAGCTTTTTCCATTTTCTCTAAAAGATAGAGCGAAAAGTTGGTTTGTATTCACTGAGACCACGGTCAATAGGATCTTAGGATGAGATGACACAGATTTTCTTTAACAAATACTTCCCCCACCATAAGACAATGGTTTGAAGAGACAGATTTCAACCTTTGCACAAAAGGATAGTGAGACTTTGTATCAGGTGTGGGAGAGTTTTAAAGATTTGTTAAACTTGTGTCCTCATCACGGCTATGAGAGTTGGCGTTTAGTTAGTTACTTTTATGAGGGACTTATACCTAAGAGAGCGCCAATTTTTTAGAGATGATGTGTAATGGTGAGTTCTTGCAGAAAAGATCCGGATGAGGCCAATAGACGTACCTGAATGACCTAGCTGAGAAAGCTCATACTTGGACAGAATCTAGTGCGACCTGATAGTACTAGTAGGTCACGACCTACAGCTACTCCTTCTAGTGGAGGAATTTACCATCTTAGAGAGGAGGATAATCTCAAGGCCCGGATAGAAATTCTGACTAGGAAGTTAGAGGCCTTAAAAAACAAGGATACAAAGGTTTACACATACTATTTCTCGTGTTGAGTCCCATGGACCCTGTTTTGTATGTGGTGGAGTGGATCACCTAGCTCAGGATTGTTCCACATTTGCTGAAATGAGGGGTGTGTATGAGGAACATTGTAATGCCCTAGGTATAGTACAAGAAGCCTTTTACACCCTTTTCAGATACCTATAATTCTGGTTGGAGGAACCATCCTAACTTTAGTTGGAAATCTGACTCGCAACATCCTACACAACCACAGCTGCCTAGAGGCTTATTCTACACCTCCATACCATGCCCCATCTTCTAGGAATCCTTTAGAGGACACATTACATGCTTTTATTGAGGCTCAGAATAAGACAAACCAGAAGTTTGAATCAATGATTACTCAGGTGGTTGAGGAAAATAAAGAGATTAGGAGTCAAGTGTCTAAGTTGATTAGTACTTTAACCGTAAATGAGCGAGGAAAATTCTCATCCTAAGCTCAACCCAATCCCCAAGGTCAGCATATGGCACAAACTTCTAACCCTTATAGGCAAGATCTTAAGGAGGTTAATTCCATAACTACTCGAAGTGGTAAGGTTATAGAAGGGGTTCCCAAGCCTAAGGACACACAAGAGAAGTTGAGTAGTGATGTAGTTGATGTTCCAAGAGAGGAAGAGATAGTGAAGAGTCCAGTTAGAGTGCCATTTTCTCAAGCTTTCAAGTCTACCTCAAGAGTTATGGACCATAGTGGCGAGATCCTAGAGAACCTAAGGCAAATGAAAATTAATCTTCCTTTGTTACATGTGATAAAACAGGTTCCAACTTATGCAAAGGTCCTTAAAGATTTTGTGTACTGTAAAAAGAAAACACCATATTAAGAAACAGCTTTTCTGACGGAACAAGTAAGTGCTTTGATTGAATAGAGAATCCCACCAAAATATAAGGGACCCAGGATGCCCCACAATTTCTTGTATTATTGGGAATCATGAGTTTGCACAGGCCTTACTTGATTTGGGAGCTAGTGGTCAATCTCATGCCTTATTCTGTTTACTTGCAATTGGGATTAGGAGAGATCAAACCCACCTCTGTGGTCCTACAGTTAGCTGATCGGTCAGTAAAGATACCAAGAGGGATAGTTGAGGATGTGTTAATTCAAGTTGATAAATTTTACTATCCTGTTGATTTCTTGATTCTAGATACACACTCTGTTGTTATTTCTGAATCAAAAATCCTAATTATTTTAGGTAGACCTTTTCTTGCCACAGCTAATGCTCTTATTAATTGCAGGAATGGATTGATGAAGTTGTCCTTTGGGCATATGACCCTTGAGGTCAATATCTTCCACATAAGCAAACAACCACAGGAGGACGATGAATGTCACCAAACTTACCTGATAAACACACTTATGCAGAGGAAGCCATCACAAAACATGACCCCGATCCTCTTGAAATATTTTTTTATTAATTCTGGGTTTGATAGCACATTTGACTCTAATGATGTTACTAATATTTGTGCTGTTTTTGATTCATCTCAGGATTATGGGACGAGGACATGGCAACCAAGATTTGAGGAGCTGCCCTTGATGCGAGAACAACCGAAGCCATCTACCATTGAAGCCCCAAAAGTCGAGTTAAAGCCACTGCCTAAGGGTTTAAAACATGCATTTCTTGGTCCAGGTGATACCTTTCCTGTAATAATTTCTTCTGACTTAAGTGCATCACAAGGTAAAAAATTACTCACAACTTTGAATGAGTGTTCGTCCGATTCCTGTTTACTTAAAAATATGCTAAACAGATCGTTATTAGAACCGACAAACAAAGTTTAATTTAATTCTACTCCTACCTTTTCTACTCGAAGAATAGTGGTTGTAAGAGGTCGATCCACAGGAAGGCAATTTGAGTTGCTTAAAAATAAAAACATTCACTCGGATTAAAAATTGATTTTTCATTAATAGAAGAAAAACATTACGTCGGGGATGTTGAATATTTTCTAATTGAAAATAAACAAAAGGAAGAAAGAAAACTTTGCAATTGAAATTGGATGCAGAGTAGGGGTCGATTTCTAAAGACAGAATATAAATTAAAATCACCAGTCAAATAGCAACGATTAATTTCAGAGTTATTTTAAAAACTAAGGATTTCAGAATAAATTGCAGAGATTAAACTAAACCTAGAGCATGGATTGCATAAAAGAAAATTAATATATTGTATATAAAGCAAACATTAAAAAGATTGCATAAAAAAAAAGGAAATTAAACTAAACCTAGAACACGGATTTCATAAAAGAAAATTGATGGATTTCATAAAAAGAAAATTGATTACAAGAACATAAAACAAATGAAATAAAAGGAACAAGTAATTTTTCTCGGTGGAGCACTAAAAAAATAAAATATATGCTTTTTTTTTCTTTCTTTCTTCTCCAAAAGAAACAGAGCTCCCCTGTTCTTTCTTTCCTCTCTTCTCTCCCAAACAGACGGCCTCTTCCCCTCTGTTCTTTGGAACCAGCCAACCACCCCACCAAGCGCGCCTTCCTCCCCTGTTTCTTTGCCTCCACCGAGCCCTCCTTCCCTACTCTTCCTCCTTCTCCTCTTATAGCCGCGGGGTTGCTTCAAATTTGGGGAGGAATCACGGGTCATCCAGGATGCTGGGAAGGAGGAGGAAATGGTGGGAAGATTGCTCCGGACGACTTCCCTCTTTAGCCACGGACGTGAGATCGCCGGACGCCTGATGCGGAAGCTGCTGGCATGGTGGCTGGCACGGATGGCTGGGATCTGCCTTGCTGGGAGGCTGCTGGGTTTCCGGATCGTGGAGGAGGAAGATGGTAGACGGGCGCGGGATCCGTGGAGGGGCGCCGTGGGAGCTGAAGCGGAAGGTGGGGACGCGGGCTTCCTTCTTCGGGTGCTGCTGGGATCACGGAAGAGGGAAGTCATCCGGGATCTTTGCTGGGAGGAGCCGTGGATCACGGGGTCGCTGGGCGGTTGCAGAGGAGGGGGTCGGTGATTCGTGGGTTTCTTTCTTTGGATCGATGGAAGGATGGGAGCGTGGAGATGGGCTGACGGCTGGCAGCGATTGTGAGATCACGGGATCATTGCTCTTCCCTTTGACGCGGAAGAGACGGATGCAGACTTCCTTCTTCGGGCTATCTTGGGATCATGGCTTGAGATGCTTTGATCACGGAGATGAAGGAACAGGAGGTGTAGGATGCTGCGTCGGATGGAAGAGCTGGATCACGGGCCGTGAATCTGGGACCTCAACGGTCGGCTGGATCGGGCATGGTGGGTGAGATGCTCGCTTGCTTATTTTGGAAGAGGGGCTGAAGCCGGAGGAGCCGATCTGGGTCATTGGATGCGGATACGGAGATGCTCGCAATGTTGTGATGTATCGCGGGATGAAGTCAGGATGTGCAGGGCTCTGGAAGATGCTAGCTTGACTTGAGCTTGGGCTGCCGGGCATTGGGCTCAAACCTAATGTTAATTGGTTTCTTGGATTATTGCACTCAAACACAAATACCATGTTAATTAGTTAATTTTATTATTAATGACTACCTATAATACTAATTAAGATAGTATGACGATTGCACTTTTGTGCTCTCATCAATGAGCATCTGCACTTGGTTGGACCATGGCCGACATTAAAGGCATTAGCCCTTTAATTTGTTCTCATAGGATTCACTTGGAGGAGGGAGCTAACCCTCGTAGAGACCCCCAACGCAGGCTAAACTCTACCATGAAAGAAGTTGTGAAAAATGAAGTCTTAAAACTATTAGATGCGGGTATTATTTACCCGACTGCCAATAGCAACTGCGTTAGTCCTACGCAGGTAGTTCCTAAAAAGTCAGGTGACACAGTAGTGAAGAATGATGTAGGAGAATTAGTCCCTACCAAAGCAGTAACCGGGTGGCGCATGTGCATTGATTATAGGAAGTTAAATGCTGCCACTCGCAAAGATCATTTTCCCCTTCCATTCATCGACCAAATCTTAGAGCGTGTAGCTGGTCATTCCCTTTTATTGTTTTTTAGATGGTTATTCTGGTTATTATCAAATTGAATTGCTTTAGAGGACCAAGATAAGACCACTTTTACATGTCCCTTTGGAACTTATGCATTTCGTCGTATGCCATTTGGTTTGTGTAATGCTCCAGCTACCTTTCAAAGATGCATGATGAGTATTTTTAGTGATATGGTTGAGAATTGCATGGAGGTGTTTATGGATGATTTGACTGTTTTTGGTGACTCCTTTGATGTATGTTTGTTTAATTTAAAAAGGGTTCTAGCTCGTTGCAAAGAAAAAGGCCTTGTATTGAATTGGGAGAAATGCCATTTTATGGTGCCTTCGGGTATTGTTGTGGGCCATATTGTTTCCTCTAGGGAAATAGAGGTTGATCAATCCAAAATTGAGTTGATTTCTAAGTTGCCCACACCTAAGACTGTGAAGAATGTTAGATCATTTCTTGGTCATGCTGGTTTCTATAGGAGGTTTATC
Organism: Phoenix dactylifera; assembly: GCF_009389715.1. NCBI lineage: Eukaryota > Viridiplantae > Streptophyta > Magnoliopsida > Arecales > Arecaceae > Phoenix > Phoenix dactylifera. Next base: position 78,438 of record NW_024068018.1, on the reverse strand, counting down.
TAGAATTTTTTTGCCATATCTAGACCATTGTGTAACCTTCTAGTTAAGGATACCCCATTTGAGTGGACACAAGAGTGCCAAGTGGCATTCCAAACGCTCATTGGAAAGCTCACTTCAGCTTCCATAATGCAGCCACCGATTGGAGTTTACCTTTTGAAATTATGTGTGATGCAAGTGACTACGTAGTATGGGCTGTCTTAGGTCAACGGAGAGAGGGAAAGCCTTTTGTCATTTATTATGCTAGTAGGACTTTAAATAGTGCTCAAATGAATTATTCTACTACTGAAAAAGAACTACTAGCCGTAGTATTTGCATTAGATAAATTCCGTGCTTATTTGATTGGCTCGCCTATTACAATTTTTACAGATCATGCAGCCCTTAAGTACCTTCTCGCAAAGAAGGATGCTAAGGCGCGATTAATTAGATGGATCTTACTTTTGCAGGAATTTAATCTAACCATCAAGGACAAGAAGGGTTTAGACAATGGGGTGGCTGATCACCTCTCAAGGTTAATATTTGAGGATACTACAGATACACCACCGATCCATGATGATTTTCCAGATGAACAATTATTTTCTATCACCTCCATGCCGTGGTTTGCACATATTGTCAATTATTTGGTAACAGGTGAGATGCCATCAGACTGGAATGCACAGGATAAGCAGAAGTTCTTAACAGAGGTACGTTCTTTTTATTGGGATGATCCACATCTTTTTAAGTACTGTCCTGACCAAATTATGAGGAGATGTGTCCCAGATGATGAGATAGCAAGTGTCTTAGAATTCTGTCATTCCCAAGCTTGTGGAGGCCATTTCTCTATGAAGAAAACCACTGCAAAAATTTTGCAGTGTGGATTTTATTGGCCATCATTGTTTCGAGACACAAATGTTTACTCTCGTTCTTGTGCGAGATGTCAAAAATTAGGAGCTTTGTCCCATCGTAATATGATACCTTTGAATCCAATTTTAGTGATAGAAATTTTTGATTGCTGGAGTATAGATTTTATGGGACCCTTTCCTCCTTCTTTTGGTTATCTATATATTATTGTTGCAGTAGATTATGTGTCCAAATGGGTAGAGGCTGCAGCTTGTAGGAACAATGACAATAAGACAGTAATTAAATTTCTAAAGAAAAATATGTTGTCTCGTTTTGGTACACCACGTGTTATCATTAGTGACCGGGGTACACATTTTTGTAACCGTTTCTTTGAAGCATTGATGAGGAAGTATGGGGTGGTGCATAAGATTTCTATAGCTTACCATCCTCAAACAAGTGGGCAGGTAGAGCTTGCAAATAGAGAGATTAAGCGTATTTTAGAGAAATGGTTAACCCCGACTGGAAAGGATTGGTCATTGCGATTAACTGATGCGCTTTGGGCATACCGTACAGCTTTCAAGACCCCCCAAGGCATGTCACCTTATAGGCTTGTTTTTGGTAAACCTTGCCACCTACCGGGAGAGCTAGAACATAGAGCCTATTGGGCTATTAAGAACTTTAACTTTGATTTACCTGAAGCCGGTGAGCTTAGGAAGTTCCAGATGACCGAGTTAGAAGAGTTGCGAAATGAAGCTTATGAAAATTCTAGAATTTACAAGGCTAAGATAAAGGCATTTCATGATAGAAATATCCTTAGAAAAAACATTTGCACCTAATCAACGAGTATACTTATATGATTCTAGGCTTCATAAACACCCTGGTAAATCACGATCTAGGTGGACTGGTCCTTTTGTGGTAAAGCATACATTTGAGAATGGAGCGGTAGAGATAGAAGATCCTAGAGATGGTCGGGTGTTTAAGGTAAATGGCTGGAGCCTCAAGCCGGTCCTTGAGAAAGAGGCTCCAGTAGAGGAAGATATTCTTCTCATGGACCCCATCTACGAACAGTGATGCTATGCCCATGCAGGTACATTTCTCTTTTTTCTTGTTTCTTTTTGTTTTTCTTTATTTTGTCTTTGTTTCAGTTTTTGCTTTTGCTTGTTTTGTTTTATTTTGTTTGGTTTTCTTAGTTTAATTTCCAGGTTTGCCAGCTTCCTGTTTTTACCATGGATTTGTGCTCCGCTAATCAGGTGACCTCTATCCTATTTTGTTTTCTATACTTTTATTTCCATACATTGAGGACAATGTCATGTTTTAGTTGGGGGAGGGCAACCCATATGTATGTGTTTTTGCATGAATTTACTTATAAAAAATAAATGATTACAAAGTATTTTTGCTGGAGTCAATTTTTCTATCTTAGTCACACTATTAAGACATCCTTTGAATTCTTGTTTTTTATGCACGCATCTAAGCCTTGTGGTTTGATGGATGTTCAATGCATACAATTAAAGAACTCTCAAACTTAAGTATTTACGCATTGGTGAGTATTAGAGAGAGAGAGTTCATCATGTTCAAAGACTTGTGGCATGCGTTCATTGATTTTTTTAAATTGGTTGCTCTATTGGGAATTTTTATTACACAGTTTGTGGTATGTTGGTTGATTATACTTAGGAGATGATGAAGGTCAATTTAGGATGAACGTTTGAGCCTTGCAAGCTAACCCATGTTTTATCCATTAGAAGCCATTTTGAGCCGAAAAAAAAGAACCCATTCCTTTGTAAACCCATATGTCCTTACCCCCCTCCACATTGGAGTTGAGCCTAAATTATTATATCTTTCCTACCTTTTACTTTCAAGTACATGCTAGGGATGATAAATGTTTGTCCACAAATAATGAAGACAAGAAAGGGGATGTACTGTGGTGGTTTCTCATTGGTGCTGGCAGGTTTGCTGAAATGGACTCCATGATTGCAACCAAAGGTTGTGTTAAAAAAAAAAAAAAAAAAAAAAAGAAAGAAACAAAGAAACAAATCAACTTCACCAGCAGCTTCAGCTTTCTATTACCACAGGCCTTGAAAATGTCTCAGGCTCTAATCTCCATTCTGAAAATGATTCTATTGGTTCCTAAACCGCTTGTCACAAGTTCAAAATGCTAGTATGAAATTGTTGATGAGATAACCAAGTACCATGGTTGTATAACCCACATGTTTAGCCTAATACAACCAAATGGTATGACTAGCGTGAAAAAAAAAGAGAAAAGAAAAAAAAAAGAGAGGTACAAGCGGTTTGAGGAAGTTGTGCTTGATGTTATATCTTGTGAAGACCTCTAGTATGTACTGAAAAATTCTTTTGAATTCTCTTATCCATCCTTTTATTATTTTTATTTTACTTAACTTTAGCCTCATTACAACCTTTTATTATTGACCTTTTTGATCCTAAGTGGGTTTGTGGTAAGAATGGTTGAGTTCCCAATGGTTGGTGATCCTATCATAAGATCAATGCTTGTTTGTTGCTTGTTCATGAACACTTGCCTTCTCATATATTTGTGTGAACACTTTCTCAACTCCATAGAGAGACCCCTTACGCCAGTCTACTATTGAATATTATACCTGTGAGATATGGAGTTGAAGCTTTTGTTTGAAATGTTCTCGACGTTGTATGTGTCAGGGTTGGTGGTAAGATGGTTACGGCTTAGAGTACACACACACACGAATTCTAGGAGTTGCTCTTGATGGACTGATTTTGATAGTATTGTTGATCTCTTGCGAGTACTTTGTTTGTAATACTTGAATATTATTGCTTAGCTCATGCAAAAGCTGTCTACACTGGGTTGGATATAGTCCGTTCTTTTTTTCCGCTTAAATTGCTAGGGACTAGCAATAAGCTGGTTGGGAGGTGTGATAGGTGCATGAAAATGTACCTTTTAATGCTACCATTTTAGGCTAAATTGTTAAGACTTAAGCATGATTTGGATATTTTTATGATATTTTTTTAATATGAGCTTTACTTCACAAAGTGTCCAAGTCTTAATTGATTTTGGTGATTTTATTGTAGGAATGGAGTTAAGAAAATTGAATATCTCATTGCAGTCTGAATAAAATGAAACTTGGTTGGGATGAAGTAGACATGTTGAGGTTTTATATGCATCAAGAAGCAGGTCAATTGGAGCTCCAGAGAGAAAGTTATGAGGTTGCAAAGTTAAGTTTCCCTAAACTGCCAGCTTGGGCATTGACAAATCAGACCTTTATATAGTATTTCGATGATTTGGGGAGCTACAGAAGTCCAATTGAGATGATTCAAATTTTGTTGGAAACTAGACTTCTAGAGCTTTCTAATGACTATAAGAATGCAAAATTTGAAAATCCGATGCGATCTGGAGATCCTCCCGAACTTCATGCTGACGTTGGTGCTTGAGGGTAAAGTCGGAAAAAATGCATGCAAACATGTCTAAGTCGTGTTTCCTAGGATTTTTAGCCCCAAAACTATATATATACTTGAAGGAGCACGCCTTTCTGAAGCAAGAAAGACTGCATTACAAACAAATCATCAAGAGGAGCCAAAAATCCATGGAGAGCTAATTCTTTGGTGAAGCTAGGGATGAACTCGCTTGGATGATGGTAGTTTCATTTATATTTGATCTATGTAATAGATTCTCATGTTGATACAATTCTTGTTTATCATTTCTCATCAATAGATCTTTCTTGTGTTGGGATAATCTTGAATCTATTCTTTTCATAGATTCAGCAATGTCTTTTTCTATAGAATTGTTGAGGTGCTTGATTATATCTAAATTTGATTGTTTATCCAGTTAGTGTGATTTTTTGCTGAAATATTGCCATTGGGTATATTTTTGTCTTTGAATCTGAGTCTAAAAGGATAACAATCTTTGGTTTTAAAAGAGGAGAATGATTTTCTAGAATTACAACTAAATATTTTGATTGTAATGCTATATCTTCCGATTAGAGAATTTGGTGCTATGATCTCTAATTGAGTTATCCAATGGATCAAATATGAATGGAATTACTTGATTCAAGTGAAGAATTCCCGATGCTTTGCTGCCATTAATTTTGGTCACATCTTTTCACTACTACAATCTAATTGTTAATTTACTTTTAAACATTCACATCATATTTTACTGCTTTGATATTTTCTTTTAGTTTTGTAGTTCCTTTTAGTGTTCGTACTTTCTCCCTGTGGAATCGACACCCCAATATATATTGCGATAGCCGCGTTATTCTTTGGGCGTAATCAGTTGCATATTCTTATTCCAACTTATGATAGTCATGAGAGGTCTTTGCAACGAGCTAGCACTCCGGTAAGACCCATTCTCAGATGATTGAATCCTCGTGCGGATACCTGTAGAGGCCGGATAATTGTGCGGCTCAAACAAAAACCTAGAATAGATCATCAGGCTGCGGTGTTCAACACCTGCAGAATTTTTGAAGATGAGATCTTCAAATCTAATAACTTCTGATTTTATTTCAGTTTTATAAATCTTAATCAACCCTCCTCAGATCCTAATCTTTCCTTCCTAATGAGTTCAAAGATCTTCTGGATTTGGATCTAAAATTTTTTTTGAATTCTATGATCCGAGGCACGTTCATACGATGAACGACGTTCTGTTCGAATTCCGTTGCGAACGTCGCATCGAACGGGGCGTAACTCAGCAGAAATGTCGATTCGGTTAGGGTTAAAAGATGATTTTCCGACCTCGAGTCGACTCCTAGAAATTCGTGAGTCGACTCGCGAGTCGAGTCACAGAATCATCCGAGTCGACTCGAGCTCTGGCACAAACCAAAGTCTCGGTCAGAACCGTGCCAAAAGAGAGAGAGAAAGTAATCTTTAGAGCTTAAGGGATGATTTGATGATCATAGGAGTGGGATACTATATAAAATATGTATTAGTGATCAAAATCAATGTATGAGAGAAAAGAATCAAAGAAATGGATCAATCACTCCTAAGCCTCTTCTAAGAATACAAAATCGATCTTCACTCAAGAATTTTATGAAAATATCAGCAAGTTGATCATTAGTACAAACAAACTTAAGCATCACATCACCATTTAACACAATCTCTTATGAAGTGATGTCTTTCTCAATGTGTTTAGTTCTTGAGTGCTGAATTGGATTTTTTTTAGTTAGATTTATGGTACTTGTATTATCACAGTTTATGGAAATATTAATTTTCTTAATGCCATAATCTTCCAATTGTTGTTTGATCCATAGAATTTGTGCACAACAACTTCTGGCAGCAACATATTCGGCTTCCACCGTAGATAATGCAACCAAGTTTTGTTTCTTGCTAAACCATGAAATTATGTTTTCTCCTAAGAATTGACATGACCCGCTAGTATTTTTTCTATCAAGTTTACAACCAACGAAGTCAGAATCAGTGTACCCTATTAAGTTTATGCTTGATTCTTTAGAGTATCATAACCCTATCTCTTTTGTTCCTATTAGATACTTAAAAATTCTTTTAACTGCAATTAGGTGTGATTCCTTAGGATTAGATTGATATCTAGCACACATGCATACACTAAACATGATATCAGGTCTACTTGTCGTAAGATATAATAATGAACCGATCATACCTCTATACAGCCTTTGATCTACTGACTTACCTAATTTATTTTTGTCTAGTTTGCATGATGAGCTCATGGGGGTGTTGGTGCTCTTGCAAAAATATGTTCACGAAACTAATCTCCCAAGTATAGGAGAGTCGTACAAGTAATAAATTCTCGAAAGTCCGAAGTCGATTCCTCAGGGAACGGTCTATGAATTATTAGCATAATTTTTAAATGTAATTTTCAGTTGATTTTTAGAAATTAAAAGCAAAGAATAATAGATCAATAAATAAAGTTCAATGATATAGAGAAGGCTAGGAATCCGGAATCCTCCTTGACAATATTACTTTCAATAAATAAACTCGACGATTCTTGATTAAGGATTAATATGATAAAGTAGTTCTAATCATGGAGTATACAATCTAAGAACATGAATTCAACATTCAAGTATTTATTGTGCCGGTTACGTCTACGACAAATCAAGCATCAAAACAATCCATGCATCAATATATATAAACCATACAAGATCTATCTCATAGATGACTATGCAAGAATCAAAAACATACCAATGGATATTAAACAATTATAATACAAGTTTAGAGTATACTTGATGAAAGCAACATGCCAAGGGCTCATCCATCACCCTTTGCCAAAAGAAATCAGCTCTCCATTAAAACATTAAACTCTCCCTCCCTTTTTCCTTTCTTTTCGGAAGAACAGGGCATCCCCTGTTTCTTCCTCTCTTTTTTTTTTCTTTCCTAATGGCTCAGCTGGTTACTCTCTTCTTCCTCCCGAATGAGCCTCCTCCCCTGTTTTCTTTTCTTCGATGGCCCCGTTGCCTCTCCCAGCCGAGAGAGCTATATAGTTGGCATTCAATCCCTCCATTTGCACTCGACGGAAGGGCTGCATCTCGGGCAGATCAGGATGCTGGGAGCTTGATGCGGGAGCTGGGATCACGGGCGAATGGGGCGTCTGATGCGGGTCCGGTAGCACGAAAACATGGTTTTGGCGGACATTGGGGCTGCGCATGGGGATGGCTCGTGGAAGAAGAGGATGCACAAAATCATCACGGACAGCTGGGAGTGATCATGGGCGGATCAGGAGGCTGGACTTGCGTGGGATCGACGCTGGGACGAGTCGCCGATCCGCAAGACGCCCGAAAGGGAGCTGATCGCGGACTGCTGGGTGGTCGCCGAAATGCTCATGAATGGCTGGAACGGAGGAAGAAGTGGCCGCTGATTTCGGTTTGCTGAATGGCTGCAGGCGGGATCAGCGGGATGGGCGTGGGAGAAGAGCGGGATGTTGGGGGCTTCACGGGTGGCTCGCAGGAGGATAGGCTACACACGGACGCTATGAAGGAGGCGGTGATCGCACGAACGGCTGGGAGGAGCGTGAGATGGGCGGAAGAGGAGCAAGTCATGGATCCGGAATGCTGAAATCTCGGACACGGGGCTGATCGCGGAAGGCTTGCTTCGCAGACGCTGTGGAGAAAGCTGGGAGATCCGTGGGTGTTGGGATGATGGCGAATCCAGAAGGAAGGAAATCACCACGTTGTGAATGTGGACGGCTGGGATGATGAAGGAAGTTGGGAGATCCAATTGCAGATCTTCTTGGCTTCATGAATCTAAGCCCTTGGATGTTTCATTACGCATTGCCTCCAGATGGCTTCCATGTGTCCCTCGAGTGCAAGTGTGCTTGACCAGGTTCAATTCTGTTCTAGTGTAATCAGGCTTGAAGTCGACCAAATGCACATTTAAACTCTAATTTACGATAATCTGTGCCAAATAAAATATAAAATTAATGCAGCCCTTTTATCATTATTTGTTAGCAATAATATTAATTTAAGCAACGTGTAGAACGCATTTTTGTGCTCTCATCAGGTGTCGATTGACTTATTTCCATCCATATCAAATTTCTTTAGCATCTCCTTGATATACTTAGCTCGATTGATGAAAATTTCTTCCTTAGATTGCTTGATTTGAAGTTCGAGGAAGTAGTTCAGCTCTCCCATCATGCTCATCTCAAATTCACTTTGCATTAATTCAGCAAACTCTTTGCAAAGACAATTGTTAGTAGCACCGAAGATAATATCATCTACATAAATCTGCACTATTAACATATCTTTGCTTTTCTTTTTCAAAAACAAGGTTGTATCAACATTCCCTCTAAAAAATTCATGATCTAATAGAAATTTGCTAAGTCTTTTATACCATGCTCTAGGGGCTTGTTTTAGACCATAAAGTGCTTTATTTAATTTGTAAACATGGTTAGGATATTGATGATTTTCAAAATCAGGAGATTGTTCTACATAAACCTCTTCATTAATATACCCATTTAAAAAAGCACTCTTTACATCCATTTGAAATAATTTGAAATCTTTAAAACATGCAAATGCTAGTAACAATCTAATTGCCTCAAGTCTAGCCACAGGAAAAAAAGTTGATGAGAGCACAAAAGTGCAATCGTCATACCATCTTAATTAGTATTATAGCTAATCATTAATAATAAAATTAACTAATTAATATAGTATTTGTGCTTCAGTGCGAGTAATCTAAGAAACCAATTAACATTGGGTTTGAGCCTAATGCCCGGCAGCCCGAGCTCAAGTCAAGCCAGCATCTCCACGTGATGGAGCTCAGCCCCACGATGCAACTGGACCTCTTCCGTCACCAACGGTTTTCAGCCTTCAATCCCAACGTGCTCCCAGAATTTTCCAACGTCCGAGCCGCATCAAAATCCTAGCTTCCTTCCCCATCGCGTGAGCCTAAGCATTCAAGTCCAGCCGGTCCATGCGATCACGGGAGACCGCAGCCCATTCCAAGCTTCACGCGATGAATCCATCAATAGCGTGCCAGCAACGCCCACGTCCGCACATCTATCTCCCGTCGATCCCGCTGCAGCCAGCCGTGAAGCATTCCGGATTCCATCCGCAACCCAGCCGCTCGTGAAGCCCGTGATCAGCGTCTCCTCCGTGATCCAAGCTCCCAGAAGCTTCACAGCATCCAGCGCCTCCTTCCTTCCGCATCAGCCCGCCATCTTCGAGCATCCACCGGCTCCCTCTGTTGGCAAGCCATTGACCGGATCCGCCTCCCAAATCACCGGAAGAAGGAAATAGGAAGCAAATCCCATCGATCCCGCTTCCAATCAAAGAAGGGAAGATCAGCGACTCCCCTCACGCGTCCGTGATCTTCTCCTCCGCATCCAAGCATCCGTGCCAGCAGCACCCTCGGATCAGCCCCTCCTCCCAGCGCCCGGATCCATCTCCTTCCTCTACGCCATCAAAATTCCAGCATCACGCAGCCATCTCCCTCTTCCGCAATCACCGGCGATCCCGCATCCCCAGCCGATCCCACTGATCCCGCCTCTTCCACATCTCCAAGCCTATAAGAAGAGGGGAGAGGCCATCGGCTAGGGGGAGTGCTCGGTTGGGGGTTGAGGCCGAGAGTCGGAGGAGAAGGAGAGCTCGGTTGGAGGTGGAGGCCAAGAGAGGAGTCGGCTGGGTGTTGAGAAGAAGAAACAGAGCAAGTGCTCTGTTCTTGGGAAGAAGAAGAACATAAAAAAATTATTTTATGTTGGAAGTCCACCGTGGGAGTGGGAGAGAAAGAGAAGTGATTTTTTTTTTCTTTGTTTTCTTTTCTTTATTTTATTTTCAAAATAGGGGAGTATTAGGCCTCTAATCTCCACTTTTATTTGTAATCAATTTTCTTTTTATGAAATCCATCAATTTTCTTTTATGCAATCTATGTTCTAAGTTTCAGTTTAATTCCCGCAATTTATTTTATTTGTACTGAAAATCTTATTTAAATATTTTTCTTTGCTGCTTGACCGCTACTCTGCATTACATTCTCAATTACAAAGTTTTCTTTCTTTTCTTTGTTTATTTTTCGAATAGAAAATATATTCCCTAATAGACTAGAGAATCATTCCACATCCCCGAAGTAATGTTTTTCTTTTATTATTCAAAAATCGATTTCAAAACCGAGTGAACGTTCTAATTTTTATGCAACTCCAATCGCCTCCCTGTGGATCGATCTCTTACAACCGCTATTTTTCGAGTAAGAAAGGTAAGAGTAAAATTAAATTTAAACTTTGTTTGTCGGTTCTAACAACGATCTGTTTAGCATATTTTTAGTTAGACAGGAAAGGACGAACAAAATTTTGGCGCCGTTGCCGGAGAGGCAAATCGAGAAGCAAGAACGATCACGAAGATCAAATTGAATTTTGGATGCCCGGAGTGAATGCACTCCGGTAGTAAGTTTTTATTTTTATTATTTTGATTATTTTCAGTTAATAATTTCATAGTTATTAAATTCTGAAATTTGAAATTCGAAAAAAATTCAAAAAAAAATTGGAGAAAAAAATATATTTCAAAATTCAAAAATTCAAAAAGTTAAATTCAAAATTTGAATTCTGACATTCAAAATTTGAAATTTAAATTTTAAAAAATTAAAAATAAAAATAAAATAAAATAAAAAATTCAAATAAAATAAAATAAAATAAAAAATTATTAAAAAATCTATATTATTTTCGCTAGTAATTGATAAGGTGCAATCCCCCGAGGTTATCATACTTCTATTGGGACTCCTCACGGAGTAATCTCCAGAGCTTATTCAACGGGCATTCGGAGATTGACTGACGCATAAGAATTGTGTTTAGTTTACATTCAAGTTATTGCTATATAAAAAAAAATTATATAAAAAAATAAAAAAAAATTTATTGATTGTTCATTTAATCAATACAACCTAATGACATTGCATAAAACTTTAAAAAAAATATTGATTATTTGCTGCATTTAGTATTAAGCATTTGCATAAAGTAATTAAGGGCAAAACCCACTAAAAAGATAAGGTCGGAAAGTCATTACCTGTCCTTAGCCCAAAATCACCACCTTGCATACTTACCCTAAGCCAAATTAAATTAAAATCAAATTAGACGTTGGCCTTAGGGTTTTTGAGCTCAATTAGGCTCTTGGAAAGAAGCGGCTGAAAGCCACTCCAGTGAGAATTTAGTAATTGGTGATGTCTAGAAAAGTTTTACAACAGTGAGAACTGTTACGGGTATTGTGGTATCGGTGTATCCCTTCTGGCACCACCACACACCCCGGGACTTTCCTGGTCACTGATTACTGGATTGCTTAACTGGTAAGCTCAAGCTAATCTGAAAGGGAGATTAGGAGCTGTCTAATCTAGAAGAGAATTTCAGGAACTTTTTAACCTGATACATCTCTGTGCAACTAGATTTAAGAAGCTACTAAACCTCACTTAGTTCTAAGACTAATAGGGTCAAATTGTTGTGTGGTGTTGGTTGTGGTCATCTGTGTCTAGCCCTTCTCTTCTTTTAGGATTTCGTTCATTGTAGGAGTCAAATCTAATTAAGTTGTGATAATGTATGCATGGTAGAAGGTCATTAAGGGATAAGTTAACCCCATTTGATCCTGAGATTGATAGAACTTTTCATCACAACCTGCGAACTATAAACCAACCGTCGATCTCTACAATGGGTGAACATATTAGAACCCTGAATGAATTGTTTGCACCCGCATCCGCTAGTCCCCCTACGTGCATAGTATTACCAATTAATAATGCAGCCCAATTCGAGATTCGGGCTGCAACAATAAACATGTTACCCAAGTTTCATGGGTTCGAAAGTGAACAACACTACATTCATCTAAACAAATTTTTGACAATCTGTCAAACGTTTAGAAATCAAAATTTAGATGAAGAGGGTATTAAATTAAGGTTATTTCCCATGACTTTAGAGGATCGTGCTGCTGCATGGCTGTATTCCCTAGCTTCAAATTCCATCACATCATGGGAACAACTATCTAGGAAGTTCATGGCTAAGTTCTATCCCATGGTAAAAACTGAAAAAATTAAGGATGCAATCAGAACTTTTAGAGAAAAATCTGAGGAGGAATTTTCCCAACTATGGGAAAGATTCCATGATCTTTTGGTCAAGTGCCCCCACCATGGGCTTGACAAGGCTGACCTAGTACATTTCTTTTACAAAGGACTACCTCCGACACATAGAAACATGATTGAGTCCATGCACAAGGGTAGGTTCATGGACCAAACCCCAGATCAAGCCTATGAATTTCTTGTTGACTTAGCCGAGAACGCCCAAAATTGGAGTAGCTATGGTGAGGAAGTAAATAGAGATGAGTTCGGGTCTAGAAAATCAGGTAATTATGAAATGAAAGCAGACCCAGAACTCAAAAATGTCATGTCCAATCTGGTGACTGGATTGAACAACTTAAGCAAAAAGTTTGATGCTTTCACTGTTTCCACTAGCTCGAGTTCATATAAAGAGTTAAATCCCATCATGAAAGTGGATCACGAGTCACATAGTTTATGTATCTTGTGTAATAGTTCTGAGCATCTAGTGGAGTGCTGTCCTAGTTTACCCAATATTAAGGCTGAGCAGGCAAATGCTCTAAACTCATATAGTGCCTTCAAGAAGCCCACTCCCAATTCATTCAGCCCAGTCTACCACCCTGATAATAGGTTCCATCCAAATTTCTCATACAAGCAAAATGAACCTATTCAGCATCAAGGTGGTCCACCAGGTTTTCAGAAGAATTTTTTCAGGATAGGTCCATCACAAATAAACCAATCATTGGCTCCACCTATCCCTACTTATAGTGCCCCTATCCCTCAGCAAACTACATCATTGGAAGCCATGATGGCTAACATGATGAAGCAGCAACAAGACTTCATCCAACAACAACAACAGACCAACATGGCTCAAACCCAGACTAACCAATTCCATGCGCAAGCGATTGCAAAACTTGAGGTTAGTCTGAGCCAAATAGCCAACTCTCTAGGGGATAGGAAGAAAGGTGAATTGCCCAGTCAGCCAGTGCCTAACCCTAGTAGGCAACAGAATCAAGGGCCGAGAGGCCAGTTTCATATTGATTCTAATGGAAACCCTAACCATGAAGTCCAGGCAATTACCACTTTACGATCTGGCAAGCAAGTGGACAACAAAGTCCAACTTCCTGTGCAAGAAAAAGAAGAAAAGCATGAACCAAACCCCACCCAGAAAAAGGCACAAGAACAGGGAACACAAGAAATAGAGGAGAAACCAATAGAGACTTACACACCTAAGGCTCCCTTTCCTAGTAGACTACAAGACTTAAAGAAAAAATCTCAGTACGATGAAATTATGGAAGTCTTTAAAAATGTTCAAATAAATTTACCCTTCCTAGATGCCATCAGACAGATCCCCTCCTATACAAAATTCTTAAAAGACTTAACCACAGTGAAAAGAAGAACCAGTATTCCTAGGCAAGCTGTGATGGCTGCACAAGCCTCTGTGGAGTGATTGATTAAAACCCTATTTGATTTTGATGAGCTCAAAGCATTTGAGTATATTTCTTGTTTACTAATGAATTCAATTAAGTGTTTCAGTGAAAATCTTGTCTAAGTGTCTCAAGACTTGGTTCATAATTTTTGGATAAGTTAAGAAGTCAGCTTGAACCAAAGTCTGAGACTCGAGTCGACTTCAGAGTATCACGAGTCGACTCCAAGCGTATCAAGTTCACTGGCACGAGCTCGAGTCGACTCCGGATCAGTACGAGTCGACTCCGACTGAGAACAGACAGACGAACAGAAAGCTTCAACTCAGAACCTGTCAACGAGTCGACTCCCGAAGTGTGCGAGTCGACTCCGATGTTCACCGAGTCGACTCCAGAGTAGTAAGAGTCGACTCCAAGAGGAATACAAAGAAAAAGTCAGAGAGCAGTTTTCGGGTCTGAGATTCGAGTCGACTCCAATGGAATGCGAGTCGACTCCGATGGTTGGCAGGTCGACTCCAAAGACAGCAAGAGTCGACTCTCAGCAGTACACAAAGAAAAAGTCAGAGGGCAGATTCTGGACTCTGAGACTCGAGTCGACTCCCGCATTACGCGAGTCGACTCCGAGACTCCGCGACCACAAAGAAGACAGAAGACCAAGTTACTGCCTCTGAGATTCGAGTCGACTCCCAGACAGCTAGAGTCGACTCCAAGGCAGCTTCACATCAAAAGGGCAGAAGACCAAGTTTCGGAAACTGAGAGCCGAGTCGACTCCGAGGAAGCTCGAGTCGACTCCAAGACTGGACGAGCCAAAAGACAGAAGATAGGGAGTTCGGGCTCTGAGCGCCGAGTCGACTCCCAGGACAGTCGAGTCGACTCGAGTGGACCAAATTCAAAAATACGTCCACGGACTTCATGGGATGAGCCGACTCCGAGAAAGCCAAGTCAGCTCCAGAAGTTGGCGAGTCGACTCTGGGTCAAGACGAGTCGACTCCCAGTCGCGAAGGCAACTTTAATTCAAATCTGGAACAGTTGCAGAGTCGACTCCGGAAAAGTATGAGTCGACTCCCGCTACAGACGAGTCGACTCCTGATCGCGCGAGTCGACTCCAACCCACCAACGGACACATTGTCAGACTGTACAGAGTGTGCAGAACGGGCAGAAAAAGCTCTCTAACGGCTAGTTTCCGTGGGGGTTGGTTTAAATAGCCACAGAGGACTGTAGCAAGGCAGACAACAACCATTCCACTCCAAGTATTCAAGCATTCAACTCTGCAACTTGTTCTTCAACGAGAAAAAGGGAAGATCTGCATTTACTGCATCCACCTACATCTTCGCAGCAATTAAAGAAGCTCCTCCTGCATTCAAGTCGACTACACATTCAAGAGGAGACCGAAGTTTAAGAAGCCATTCCTCTTCTCCAACTTAAAAGCGTTTGAGGGCTTCTAAACTCCTTTTAGATTATATTGTCTTTCATCTGCTTTTGAGAAGCTTGTTTTTCTGTTTGTCTATTTTATTTACAACTTGTATTTGCTTGATTCAATCGGGGGATTGAATCAAGGGTATAGAGGTTAGTTGGTGAGCCTAGTTATTAAAACCAACGTGTGTAAGGGTTTGATTGTGATCCCGGAAAAACAATCGGGGTGGTTCTAGTCGGTGAGCCTGGAAAAACCGACCGAGTTCGTTGTGAGCTCGTAAAACAACAAGTTTGGTTGTGAGCTTGGAAAACAACCGGCTGTAATCCAAGGGGTTATAGTGAATTTCCAAGTGAGACTTGGGGAGTGGACGTAGGAGCAAGGGTTAGCTCCGAACCACTATAAAACTTGCTGTTTGTGTTTGATTGTCTCTCTTCTTCTTCCTCTCTTATCACTCACAGCACATAGCATTTAATTAAACAACTTGCAATAGTTTTAATTAGTCATCCACAACGTTTTAAATATCTAAATTATTTTAAAACCCAATTCACCCCCCCTCTTGGGTTGTCTATCTGGGCAACAAGTGGTATCAGAGCCTAAACTCTTCCACCCAAGAGTAAAAGATCGAAATGACAACCCCATTTGGATCTTCTCACATTGAGGGTCAGTCCACCCAAAGACCTCCTTTCTTTAATGGATCCGACTACTCATACTGGAAGGCTAGGATGAGAATATTCATCCAAGCCCAAGACTATGAGATGTGGACCATTATAGTAAATGGGCCATACATCCCATCCGTATATGTAGAGGGTGTCATGATACCCAAACTAGAAAAGGATTGGGATGAACATGATATGAGAAAGGCACAACTTAACTCTAAAGCTATGAATGTGCTTTATTGTGCCTTAGATAGAAATGAATTCAATAGGGTCTCTACTTGCAATTCTGCAAAAGAGATTTGGGACAGACTTGAAGTGACCCATGAGGGCACGAATCAAGTCAAAGAGTCCAAAATAAATATTTTGGTTCATAAATATGAACTATTTAAAATGGATTCTAATGAAACAATTACATGCATGTTCACTAGGTTTACTGATATTGTCAATGGCCTAAAAAGCCTTGGCAAGAACTATACTAACAGTGAGCTTGTCAGGAAAATCCTTCGGTGTCTACCAAGGTCTTGGGAAGCTAAAGTGACGGCAATCCAAGAAGCCAAGGACTTGAACAAATTACCATTCGAGGAGCTTCTTGGATCCCTAATGACGCACGAGCTAACCATGAAGCAACACAACGAGGAAGAGTCCTCCCATAAGAAAAAGGTAATAGCTCTAAAATCTACTTCATCTAACAAGGACTTATCTTGCAGCAGCAGCAGTGAAGAAGAAGAACATGAGGAAGATGATGGTGAGGCACTTCTTGTGCGCAAGTTCAAGAAATTCATCAACCACAAGAAGGCTTATCATCGAAGGAGAGGCCCCTCAAATTCCTATCGAAAGGATAAGGATGAGGAAAGAGAAAATGAGGGGATTGGATGCTATGAGTGCAAAAAGCCGGGACACATCAGAGCTGAGTGTCCCTTACTAAAGAAGGGCAGCAAGTACAAGAAGAAGAAAGCCCTTGTCACCACCCTATCGGACTCCGACACATCATCTTCATCATCGGATGAAGAACAAGAAGAGAAGGCCAATTTCTGCTTCATGGCCAATGAAAATGAGGTAACTTCCGACACGCATCTTGATTTTTCTTTTGATGAACTTTATGATGCATTTAATGAATTAATGATAGAATATAAGGCAATAAATCTTAAGAATAAAGAACTAAAAATAGCTTATCAATCATACCTACATAAATACGATAAATTAGTTAAGGATAAGGATTTAATCACCAAAGAAAATATAGAACTTAAGACAAGCAACCAACTTTTAACTCAAAAGACTAATACCTTAACTAAAGATAATGAAAAACTAACTAAGAAATTTTCAGAACTTAAAAAACATAAACAAATCTTAAATAAGGATCTCACAAAAGAACTTAATGATCTAAAAGCAGAAAACCAAACACTAACTAAAGAACTTAACAAATACAAACCCTTAGTTGAAAAATTTACATATAGCTCTGAAAAGTTAAATATGATACTCAATAGTCAACGAGCAGTATTTAATAAAGCGGGTTTAGGGTATAAACCAAGAAATAAACAAAAACTTCTTAGTAACTTCTTTGTTAAAGCTGGGAAAACTAAAACTAAGAAAATAACCTGCTTTTGTTGTGGGACTATAGGACATAAGGCAAATGTATGTGACTATAGGAAAAGTAAAACAAAAAGGAAAATTAAAAGGGTATGGGTTCCAAAAGGAACCAACTTGACTAACCATGAAGGACCCAAGAAAACTTGGGTACCTAAGATTATATGATCTACTTGTGTAGGAGTGTCTTGCAGCCAAGGTCAACAAAAACTGCTGGTACTTGGACAGTGGCTGCTCAAGACACATGACGGGTGACAAGGATCAATTTTTCACCCTTGAAGCTAAGAAGGGAGGTGCTGTGACTTTTGGAGACAACAACCAAGGTCACATCATTAGTATTGGTAAAGTTCAAATCACCCCTTCTACTTATATTGATAATGTTAGATATGTTGATGGTCTTAAGCATAACTTATTAAGCATTAGTCAATTATGTGATAAAGGGTATGATGTTATGTTTAAACCATCACTATGCATTATAACAAACCCTAATGATAATAGTTTAGTTTTTAAAGGAATTAGACGAGGAAATGTATATGTTGTAGACCTTGAAGATCTTGCAAAACATAACCAATGTCTAGTTGTTAATGAAACTAAGGATAATGATGCTAGTTGGTTGTGGCACCGTAAGTTAGGTCATGCAAGCATGGACACAATAACTAAACTAGTTAAAAGAGATTCCGTGATAGGTTTGCCAAAATTAAAATTTGAAAAGAACAAAATATGTGAAGCATGTCAATTTGGCAAACAATCTAGGAACTCATTTAAATCCATAAAATGTGTCTCTACCTCTAGGCCTCTAGAATTATTACACATGGACCTATTCGGACCAACTAGAACAACAAGCCTAGGTGGAAATAAATATGGTCTAGTTATTGTAGATGATTATTCTAGGTACACATGGGTCATGTTCCTAGCACATAAGGATCAAGCATTTTCTGTTTTTAAGAAATTCCATAAAAAAGTAACCAATGCTAAAGATACCTCAGTAATAGCTATTAGAAGTGACCATGGTACCGAATTCGAAAATCAGTCATTTGAGGAATTTTGTAGTAAAAAAGGGATAACCCATAATTTTTCTGCACCTAGGACACCACAACAAAATGGAGTTGTGGAGAGGAAAAATAGAACTCTAGAGGAAATGGCTAGAACTATGTTATGTGAAAGTAACCTCCCTAAGTACTTTTGGGGAGAAACCATTAATACTTCTTGTTATATATTAAATAGAGTTCTATTGAGACCCATCATAAAGAAAACACCTTATGAACTTTGGAAAAAGAGAAAACCAAAAGTTAATTATTTTCATATTTTTGGATGTAGGTGTTTTGTTCATAATAATGGGAAAGATAATCTAGGTAAATTTGACTCTAAATCTGATGAGGGAATTTTCTTGGGCTACTCTACAACTAGCAAAGCCTATAGAGTCTTTAACAAAAGAACCTTAGTTATAGAAGAATCTATACATGTTGTATTTGATGATTCTAGTGACATCTCCTCTAGTAAGAAAGATAATTTTGATGATGATGTTGAAATTCTTGAAGAAAAGATAGATGAGATGGCATTACAAGATGATAATCAAAAGTTGAGTGAAGGAGCATCATCAAGCCAAGAGGCTATTGTGGATCATGGGCTAACTAAAGCTTGGAGGTATGCTCACGGGCATCCTAAGGAACTAATTCTAGATGATCCATCTCAACCGGTTAGGACTAGAGCATCCCTTAGGAATTTGAATAACCATCTAGCTTTTGTCTCACACTTTGAGCCCAAACATATAGAAGAAGCCGAAAATGATGTAAATTGGATAAATGCAATGCAAGAAGAACTAAACCAATTTACTAGAAACAAAGTGTGGAATCTAGTTGAGAGACCTTCTGAATATCCAATTATAGGTACTAAATGGATTTATAAAAATAAACTTGATGAAAATGGAACTGTTATAAGGAATAAGGCTAGACTAGTAGCAAAGGGTTATAATCAAGAAGAAGGTATAGATTTTGATGAAACCTTTGCTCCTGTAGCTAGACTTGAGGCTATTAGACTATTATTAGCATATGCATGCTCTAAGGACTTCAAACTATTTCAAATGGATGTAAAAAGTGCATTTTTAAATGGGTATATTAATGAGGAGGTATATGTAGAACAACCTCCGGGTTTTGAAAATCATCAATACCCTAATCATGTATATAAACTGAACAAAGCACTTTATGGTTTAAAACAAGCACCTAGAGCATGGTATGAGAGACTTAGCAAATTCCTATTAGAACATGAATTCTCTAGGGGAAATGTAGATACAACACTGTTTCTGAAAAAGCAAAACAAAGATATGTTATTAGTACAGATTTATGTTGATGATATCATTTTCGGTGCTACTAACAATCGCCTCTGCGAAGAATTTGCTGATTTGATGCAGAGTGAATTTGAGATGAGTATGATGGGAGAGCTGAACTACTTCCTCGGGCTTCAAATCAAACAGTCTGAAGGAGGCATCTTCATCAATCAAGCCAAATATATCAAGGAGATGCTCAAGAAGTTTGATATGGAGGGAAACAAGTCAATCAGCACCCCCATGAGCTCATCATGCAAATTAGACCAAGATGAATCAGATAAATCTGTAGATCAGAAACTGTATCGAGGTATGATAGGATCCTTATTGTATCTTACTGCAAGTAGACCTGATATTATGTTTAGTGTTTGCATGTGTGCTAGATATCAGGCTAATCCTAAAGAATCACATCTAGTTGCAGTTAAGAGAATTTTTAAATACTTAATAGGAACTAAGAATATAGGGTTATGGTACTCTAAAGAATCTAGCCTAAACTTAATAGGATACACAGATTCAGACTTCGCTGGATGTAAGCTTGATAGAAAAAGTACCAGCGGGTCTTGTCAATTTCTAGGAGAAAACCTTATCTCATGGTTTAGCAAGAAACAAAACTCGGTTGCATTATCTACTGCTGAAGCTGAATATGTTGCAGCCGGGAGTTGTTGTGCTCAAATCTTGTGGATTAAACAACAACTAGAAGATTATGGCATTAAACAAGATAAAATTTCCATTAATTGTGATAATACAAGTGCCATTAATCTAACTAAAAATCCAATTCAGTATTCAAGAACTAAACACATTGAGATAAGACATCACTTCATAAGAGATCATGTATTGAATGGTGATGTGACACTCCAATTTGTTTGTACTGATGATCAATTAGCAGATATTTTTACAAAACCCCTAAGTGAAGAGAGGTTTAGTGTGCTTAGGAGGGGATTAGGAGTGATTGATCCATCCTAGTGGTAGTTTCCACTAGATTCATTGATTTTGATGATTAGTTTGTGGTTAAAATAGAGTTTCTCTTCAATGATCATCAAATCAGATCTTAATTTAGTGATTTTCCCTCGTTTGGCACAAACGAAGCATGATTTTTAGGTGCGTGCCAAAGTTAGAGACGACTCGAGTAAGTTTCAGAGTCGGCTCCTAAGGGAGAGTCGACTCGCGCATTTGCGGGAGTCGACTCGCATAGATGGCAGCAGAGGGGGAGTCGACTCGCATATAGTCGGGAGTCGACTCGAGGTCTACAGGCGCATAAGGAGAGTCGACTCGCGCATATTCTGGAGTCGACTCGAGGTCGAGTCGACTCGCGACTCAGTGGAGTCGACTCGCAGTCGGGATCCGACTTTTTAACCCTAGATTTGTCGTTTCGAAAACACTTCTTTCTCAAGCCGCCACTGTTCACAAGCCCTAGAGCCGACTCCTAGGTCGTCCCCAATCCTTCCCAAGGCTTTTTCCAATCGATTCTTCACCGGTCTTTGGGTTTTCATGCCTTCCTAGGTCGTCCCCGGTCGGTCCCAAGCCTTCTCCGTCGACCTTTCTCCGTCCTTTAGTTTTTTTTATCCCGTCTAGGTCATTATGCCGCGTAAGACCGTAGTCCGGAAGAGGTCCAACCCGAGGCCGGTCCCGAGCGGCGCTCCAAGGCGCGGCACGATCCCGCGAGGCCACCACCTCCGGCTCGTTCCCCGCCTAGGGCGGTTCCCGTGAGGCCATTGGCCGGGAAGGCCGTCACCACCGGGAGATATGTCGACTTCGACTATCTCTCCCGGGAAGGGTTCACCATAGGTGATAGGCTTAGGGTCCAGGGCTTAGAGTTTTTCCTTACATTAGACCTCCCCACTTACCCTGGCCTTGTTAGAGAGTTTTACGGTACCGTCCATCGGAGAGATGGGGGTATCGAGGGCACAGTAGCCGGTGTCCCTCTGTTCGTTACGGAGGATCTCATTGCCCACATCCTCCACCTTCCACAAGTAGGGGTGGCTCCCACACACCCTGAGGACAGGGTTGAGGCCCTTACGACCGTTCTAGGGCATCCACCCCAGTCACCTCTAGACGAGGTATCCGCTAGCTCACTACCGATTGAGGTGCGGATCCTCTTGAGTATATTGTCTAGGTCCATCTTCCCTAAGACAGGGAGATTTGATTTTGTAAATGAGAGAGACCTAGCTCTGATGTTTTATATTCTTCAGGACACTCCAATCAACTTCCCCAAACTCATCTATAGGTATCTGTGTGAGCCCCTAGATAGACCTAGGCTCACCCTCCCATACGGCATGATATTCACTCTTCTGTTTAGGGAGTACGAGATTCCCATTCCTGAGGGGGAACCCTTTTGCGCATTGCGATGGACTGATCGCACGCGTGCAGGGACCCTACACAGGATGGGGTTTCGGAAGAGAGAGGGGATCTGGGTTAGGAAGTCTTCCCTCACCACACAGACCACCAGACCTTCCCCCAGTCCTGAGCCAGACTCTGACTTTCCAGACTTACCAGATCTTCCATCCACTCCTGCTCCTACCACCTCCGCCGGACCCTCCTCCTCGGCTCCACCATCCATGGAGGTCCGCATTGATTCTGAGCAGCTCCGGGAGCTGCGGCAGGAGATAGTCCGAGATCTGAGGGATGAGTTGCTTCAGGAGCTCCGAGGTTCGGTGCCTACTCCCTCTCCTGCGCCCACATCTTCCGCATTGGTCCCTTCCCTGACAGCCGTGACAGACATGACGGCTGAGGTGCGGCAAGAGATATACAACATGAGGACCTTGATACAGGCCCAGTTCCACAGCATGAGTGAGGTCACGAGCACTACTCGACGGATGCGGGATGACATCGGCCGTGACATGTCCACCACCACCGCAGGGGCCGAGCGCTTGTCGAATGTGCTCATCGACAAGCTGGACGGACTGCAGAAGTCAGTACTCGAGCTGGATACGACACAGAGCAGGGCCATCCAGGCCATCATTCGCCAGCTAGAGAACGTGACCAATGCGGTCCAATCACTCGTGGAGCGCATGCCTCGAGGAGATACATCCTCGAGAGGAGGAGCCACATCCTCGAGAGGAGGAGTCACATCCTCGAGAGGAGGAGATACATCCTCGAGAGGAGGACTTACATCCTCGAGGAGACCGTAGCTACTTTTTGTATTTTGCTTTGACATGTATTGCTTTACGTTACTTATTGTATTCTGAAATGTACTTACATACAAATTAATACAATGAGTAGCCGCATTTTTCTTCAATAATGTGCCTTTTGATCTATGTTTGATTGTGTGTTCTGTTTACCTCCTTTTTGATATGATGACAAAAAGGGGGAGAAATATGTATAAAATATGTAAAAGGGGGAGAAATATGTATAAAATATGTAAAAGGAAAAATATGTATAAAATATGTAAAAGGAATCAATGGAATCAATAAAAAGATAAACTCTTAAAACACACAAATTTGTTCTAAGTGGATTCGGTACCTCGAGGCTCATTATCTCTCTTTTGGGGCTCCTAATGGAGTAATCTCCAGAATCTATTCAAGGGATATTCGGAGATTAGCTGAATCCTACTCAAGAACAAATTGACAGATTTTTCCTCTAAAAACCAAAATTTCAGTTCAAAAACTTCAAAGCATTAAAAGGAAATTCAAAGAATCAAAACAAAGTAGAATGCATATGTTGAGGGGGAGAATCTGAAATTTTAAGAAAGCTAAATCATTAATTATATATAAGCCAAACAATTGAATGCATGATATGAAGGCTTATATAATTCCAAATGAAAGGGGGAGCTTTAACTCCGAAATTTATTGTTTCACTCCTTTCAAGCTTGGATAAATTGAATTACCAGACATTTGAATTCATTTATGGATTTTATTTGATTGTTTATTGTGCAATTCACTTTACATATACTCAATGTTTTGTCATCATCAAAAAGGGGGAGATTGTGGAGTGATTGATTAAAACCCTATTTGATTTTGATGAGCTCAAAGCATTTGAGTATATTTCTTGTTTACTAATGAATTCAATTAAGTGTTTCAGTGAAAATCTTGTCTAAGTGTCTCAAGACTTGGTTCATAATTTTTGGATAAGTTAAGAAGTCAGCTTGAACCAAAGTCTGAGACTCGAGTCGACTCCAGAGTATCACGAGTCGACTCCAAGCGTATCAAGTTCACTGGCACGAGCTCGAGTCGACTCCGGATCAGTACGAGTCGACTCCGACTGAGAACAGACAGACGAATAGAAAGCTTCAACTCAGAACTTGTCAACGAGTCGACTCCCGAAGTGTGCGAGTCGACTCCGATGTTCACCAAGTCGACTCCAGGGTAGTAAGAGTCGACTCCAAGAGGAATACAAAGAAAAAGTCAGAGAGCAGTTTTCGGGTCTGAGATTCGAGTCGACTCCAGTGGAACGCGAGTCGACTCCGATGGTTGGCAGGTCGACTCCAAAGACAGCAAGAGTCGACTCTCAGCAGTACATAAAGAAAAAGTCAGAGGGCAGATTCTGGACTCTGAGATTCGAGTCGACTCCCGCATTACGCGAGTCGACTCCGAGACTCCGCGACCACAAAGAAGACAGAAGACCAAGTTACTGCCTCTGAGATTCGAGTCGACTCCCAGACAGCTAGAGTCGACTCCAAGGCAGCTTCACATCAAAAGGGCAGAAGACCAAGTTTCGGAAACTGAGAGCCGAGTCGACTCCGAGGAAGCTCGAGTCGACTCCAAGACTGGACGAGCCAAAAGACAGAAGATAGGGAGTTCGGGCTCTGAGCGCCGAGTCGACTCCCAGGACAGTCGAGTCGACTCGAGTGGACCAAATTCAAAGATACGTCCACGGACTTCATGGGATGAGCCGACTCCGAGAAAGCCAAGTCAGCTCCAGAAGTTGGCGAGTCGACTCTGGGTCAAGACGAGTCGACTCCCAGTCGCGAAGGCAACTTTAATTCAAATCTGGAACAGTTGCAGAGTCGACTCCGGAAAAGTATGAGTCGACTCCCGCTACAGACGAGTCGACTCCTGATCGCGCGAGTCGACTCCAACCCACCAACGGACACATTGTCAGACTGTACAGAGTGTGCAGAACGGGCAGAAAAAGCTCTCTAACGGCTAGTTTCCATGGGGGTTGGTTTAAATAGCCACAGAGGACTGTAGCAAGGCAGACAACAACCATTCCACTCCAAGTATTCAAGCATTCAACTCTGCAACTTGTTCTTCAACGAGAAAAAGGGAAGATCTGCATTTACTGCATCCACCTACATCTTTCCAGCAATTAAAGAAGCTCCTCCTGCATTCAAGTCGACTACACATTCAAGAGGAGACCGAAGTTTAAGAAGCCATTCCTCTTCTCCAACTTAAAAGCGTTTGAGGGCTTCTAAACTCCTTTTAGATTATATTGTCTTTCATCTGCTTTTGAGAAGCTTGTTTTTCTGTTTGTCTATTTTATTTACAACTTGTATTTGCTTGATTCAATCGGGGGATTGAATCAAGGGTATAGAGGTTAGTTGGTGAGCTTAGTTATTAAAACCAACGTGTGTAAGGGTTTGATTGTGATCCCGGAAAAACAATCGGGGTGGTTCTAGTCGGTGAGCCTGGAAAAACCGACCGAGTTCGTTGTGAGCTCGTAAAACAACAAGTTTGGTTGTGAGCTTGGAAAACAACCGGCTGTAATCCAAGGGGGTTATAGTGAATTCCCAAGTGAGACTTGGGGAGTGGACGTAGGAGCAAGGTTTAGCTCCGAACCACTATAAAACTTGGTGTTTGTGTTTGATTGTCTCTCTTCTTCTTCCTCTCTTATCACTCACAGCACATAGCATTTAATTAAACAACTTGCAATAGTTTTAATTAGTCATCCACAACGTTTTAAATATCTAAATTATTTTAAAACCCAATTCACCCCCCCTCTTGGGTTGTCTATCTGGGCAACAGCCTTATCTCTTATTCAACAGCAGATTGCCCCAAAATACAAGGACCCTGGTTGCCCCACTGTTGAAATTAAAATAGGAGAAACCATCATTCGGAGAGCCCTATTAGACTTAGGAGCAAGTGTGAACCTATTACCCTATTCTGTCTACACCGAACTAGGTTTGGGAGAATTAAAACCCACAAACATCACTTTGTCATTAGCAGATAGGACTGTGAAGTATCCTAAGGGAATTGTAGAGGATGTAATTGTAAAGGTAAATGAGTTTTACTACCCTGTGGATTTTGTAGTTCTCGAAACTAAACCAGTGAAAAACCCAGGAAGTCACATCCCGGTAATCCTTGGTAGACCATTTTTGGCCACTTCAAATGCTGTGATCAGTTGCCGAAATGGGATAATGACCTTAGCATTTGGAAACTTGACCGTCCAACTCAATGTCTTTCACAGTAGTAATCAACCATCTGAGATGGACAATTTAGAAGAAATTCACATGATTGAAAACATGATCAGCAAGTCCTTCGAGGAGTCAAGTTATTCTGATCCACTAGAAAGATGTTTGGCCCAATTCAGTCAAGATTGTGAGGAAGGAGAGTCGAATCAGGAGGTTAATGCATTACTAGATTTCATTCCTGTAATGGATACTAGCAGATGGGCGACTAAATTTGAATCATTACCTATACCTGAATCCCAGCTAGTACCTTCAAGTGTCAAACCTCCCCAGCTTGAACTTAAAGATCTGCCTGAAAACCTAAAATATGCATTTTTAGGGGACAACAACACCTTACCTGTTATTATTGCATCAAATTTAACTGAAGAACAGGAAGAGAAGTTGTTAAAAATCCTTCACAAAAATCAAGAAGCGATCGGCTGGTCTATAGCTGATATTAAGGGGATTAGCCCTTCTGTGGTCCAACATAAAATTCATCTAGAAGAGGATGTAAAAACCTCTAGAGAACCACAAAGGCGACTAAACCCAGTCATGAAAGATGTAGTTCTAGCTGAAATCATTAAACTCTTAGATGCAGGGATTATATACCCTATTTCTGATAGCCAGTGGGTGAGCCCAGTTCAAGTTGTACCCAAGAAATCTAGAATTATTGTGATCAAGAATGACCAAAATGAGTTAGTCCCAACTCGAATCCAAACTGGATGGCGAGTGTGCATTGACTACAGAAAGCTGAACGCCATGACTAGGAAAGACCACTTCCCACTACCCTTCATTGACCAAATGTTAGAACGTCTAGCTGGCCACTCCCATTACTGTTTCCTCGATGGTTATTCTGGATATAACCAAGTCCCTATCGCACGTGAGGATCAAGAGAAAACCACATTCACCTGTCCTTATGGCACTTTTGCCAATCGTCGCATGCCTTTTGGGTTATGAAATGCACCAGCTACATTCCAACGGTGTATGATGAGTATTTTCTCCGACATGGTAGAGAAATTTTTAGAAGTTTTCATGGATGATTTTTCTGTATTTGGATCCAATTTTGAGGAATGTCTACACCACTTGACACTTGTTGTAGAACGCTGTAAACAGAAAAACTTAGTTCTTAACTGGGAGAAGTGTCATTTCATGGTAGAATCAGGTATTGTTTTAAGACATATTGTGTCACAAAGGGGAATTGAGGTGGATAAGGCCAAAGTAGAATTAATTGCTAAATTGCCACCTCCCAAAACTGTTAGGGAAGTCAGATCCTTTTTAGGGCATGCGGGTTTTTACCGCCGCTTTATCAAGGATTTCAGTAAATTGTCGAAACCCTTATACGATTTGTTGGCGAAAGATGCTACTTTTAATTTTTCGCCAATTTGTATAACTGCTTTCGAAAGACTAAAGTCTGAACTAACTTCAGCACCCATCATAAGGAGTCCTGATTGGAGTCGTCCTTTTGAAATCATGTGTGATGCATCCGATTATGCCATAGGTGCTGTCTTAGGTCAGCGAGTAGAGAAGCTTCCCCATGTTATTCATTATGCGAGCAAAACTCTAAATGACGCCCAACTCAACTATTCCACCACTGAAAAAGAATTGTTGGCAGTTGTTTTTGCTCTAGATAAATTCCGCCCCTACCTGATAGGATCTAAGGTTCTTATTTATTCTGATCATGCCGCCCTTAAGTACCTTCTCACAAAGAAGGATGCTAAGGCAAGACTCATTCGTTGGATCCTATTGCTCCAGGAATTTGATCTCGAAATTCGAGACAAAAAGGGATCTGAAAATGTAGTAGCTGACCACTTGTCCAAACTAATTGTTGAGTCATCTGCAGAATCATTACCTATATCCGAAACTTTTTCGGATGAACAACTAATGATGATTTCCCATACTAATGTTCCATGGTATGCTGACATAGTCAACTACCTCGTTACTGAACAAATGCCTAGCTCTTGGACCAAACAGGAGCGATTTCGCTTCCTAGCTCGTGTGAAGTGGTATTTTTGGGATGAACCATACCTATTTAAATATTGCCCTGATCAGATCATCCGATGGTGTATTCCTGAATACGAACAAAGGAAAGTCCTTTCCTTTTGTCATGACCACGCTTGTGGTGGTCATTTCAGTGGTAAAAAGACGACTGCAAAGGTTTTGCAGTGTGGATTCTATTGGCCCACACTATTTCATGACTCACACGAGTATTGCAAAGCATGTGACCGATGTCAAAGACTAGGAAAAATTTCAAGAAAAAATGAGATGCCCCTGAACCCGATCTTAATTGTAGAAATCTTTGATGTTTGGGGTATTGATTTTATGGGTCCTTTTCCTATGTCATTTGGGCACCAGTACATACTCCTAGCTGTTGACTATGTATCTAAGTGGATTGAGGCTATCGCGTGTAGGACCAATGATCACAAAGTAGTGATCAAGTTTCTTAAGGAGTCTGTCTTCGCTCGCTTTGGCACCCCTCGTGCTATCATTAGTGATGGGGGGAAATATTTTTGCAATAGAATTTTTAAAGCCCTTGCTAGGAAGTACAACATCACCCACAAGGTCGGTACACCATATCATCCACAAACGAGTGGACAAGTTGAGATTTCCAACAGAGAAATCAAGACCATCCTTGAAAAAACTGTCAATCCATCTCGAAAAGATTGGTCTCTTAGGTTAACAGATGCATTGTGGGCATATCGTATAGCCTACAAAACACCAATTGGAATGTCCCCATATAGGATTGTCTATGGCAAGGCTTGCCATTTACCTGTCGAGTTAGAACACAAGGCCTATTGGGCAATCAAACGCCTAAATTTCGATCTCGACAAGGCGGGAGAACATAGAAAGCTTTAGCTCGACGAGCTTGAAGAAATTAGGAATGGTGCTTACGAGTGTGTTAAGAAGTACAAGGATCGCATGAAAGTCATGCATGATAAAATGATTACTCGTAAAGAGTTTTACCAAGGACAAAAAGTTCTCCTATATGATTCTCGATTACATCTATTCCCTGGAAAACTTAAATCTCGCTGGACTGGCCCATACACAGTAGAGAAAATGCACCCGCATGGTGCAATAGTAATATGCAATACCAAGGATGGTAGGTCCTTTCAAGTCAATGGACATCGTTTAAAACCATACCTGAGTATCTGAGTCCAGAAGTCGAGGAGACACTTCTGACCGACCCTGTCTATTATGAGTAAATCGGAATTGTCTGGCTGAAGACATAAAACTTAGCGCTCTTGGGAGGCAACCCAACATGTAAATATCTTCTATTTTTTTTTAAAAAAAAAAGTTCAATAAATTACTAACATGCAGGTTTGGAGGATTTTGCCCCAACTTTCAATATCAGGTACTTCTCCTCTGTCCTCTTACTGCTTTAAATTTTCTTTAACATTGAGGACAATGTTAGATTTAGGTTTGGGGGTATTTTTACGCATTTGAAATTTTATAAAAAAAATTAATTTTTAGTTAAAATTTTTGAAAAATAAATAAATAAATAAATACAACACACAAGGTATATAAAATCTAAGAGCCCAATGACTAGTTGGAAGTAGTGCAAAGTGAGTTCTTTTTATTAAGTTCCTTTTAGTGAGTTGTAAGCTAATTAGTGCTTTGAATTTCACAACACATATGGCCTGCATTTTCTAAGGTATAGGTTCGACATTATGTTGAGAATATGGTAGCAACCTCGAATCCTGATGAACCATCTTTTTCTGATCCAAAAAAAAAAATTGGTGGATTTAGTCAGGTACATCGAAAAGGGCTACCTATTGTCAAAGGTCAGCGGGCTTGTGATGAGGAACCCGAGCATAGGTCCGTAGGGGAGTCTTGATGCCCGACACCTCATGCCAACTGGTGTGAGAATTGTCGACTAATTGCTCGCTACATGGAGGAATCATCACAGGAGTAAAAGTGCACAATATATACATTATCATTTCTCTTTCAAAAAAAAAAAAAAGAGAGAAGAAAAAAAAAAGAAAAAAAAATGTATATTGACCATAAAAAAGACAATAGTGTGAAAGCCATCGTTGTAAAAATTCGAGTAAGCTGGAATATTACAGATAAAGCCCATGAGGTATTAAAGTAAACATCCACAGCTCTCGAAATTCTGCAGAAAAGATGATTTTGAATCAGCAAATAGGTCTTGTCCGACCAATTCTTGGAAACTACTAATATTAGCGTTATTTTGGAGATCCAAAATCTTAGCTTGTGCATGGTCCAAACTTCACTGAGCACTCAAGTATAAATAAGTCTTACAACTTTCTAACGGAAAACTTAATAACTTCAACTTAAAGTGCATACTAACCTAGAAATTGGGCTACTTAGTAATTAAAACCTTGTGTGCTTTTGAAATTCTTATCAGTTATGTACTTGAAATAAGACTTTCATTTCACAAACCAAATTTTATTTTGGGATTGAAGTATGTGGGTAACTTCACTGCAAACCCTCACGAGACAACACTCGTCCACTAGGGTAACCTAGGGGTTTAACGGCTTGTTGCACATGCTAAGTGCAATCGTAATGCTCTACGAAAGTGAGTATTTATCTTAGAATATTTATATAATAAATAACACTTTTGCTCTCTCATTTTATCATTTTCGCGCTGAATTGCTAGAGACTAGCAATAAGCTAGTTGGGGGGGGTGATGAGAGCACAAAAGTGCAATCGTCATACCATCTTAATTAGTATTATAGCTAATCATTAATAATAAAATTAACTAATTAATATAGTATTTGTGCTTCAGTACGAGTAATCCAAGAAACTAATTAACATTGGGTTTGAGCCTAATGCCCGGCAGCCCGAGCTCAAGTCAAGCCAGCATCTCCACGTGATGGAGCTCAGCCCCACGATGCAACTGGACCTCTTTCGTCACCAACGGTTTTCAGCCTTCAATCCCAACGTGCTCCCAGAATTTTCCAGCGTCCGAGCCGCATCAAAATCCTAGCTTCCTTCCCCATCGCGTGAGCCTAAGCATTCAAGTCCAGCCGGTCCATGCGATCACGGGAGACCGTAGCCCATTCCAAGCTTCACGCGATGAATCCATCAATAGCGCGCCAGCAACACCCACGTCCGCACATCTACCTCCCGTCGATCCCGCTGCGGCCAACCGTGAAGCATTCTGGATTCCATCTGCAACCCAGCCGCTCGTGAAGCCCGTGATCAGCGTCTCCTCCGTGATCCAAGCTCCCAGAAGCTTCACAGCATCCAGCGCCTCCTTCCTTCCGCATCAGCCCGCCATCTTCGAGCATTCACTGGCTCCCTCTGTTGGCAAGCCATTGACCGGATCCGCCTCCCAAATCACCGGAAGAAGGAAATAGGAAGCAAATCCCATCGATCCCGCTTCCAATCAAAGAAGGGAAGATCAGCGACTCCCCTCACGAATCCGTGATCTTCTCCTCCGCATCCAAGCATCCGTGCCAGCAGCACCCTCGGATCAGCCCCTCCTCCCAGCGCCCGGATCCATCTCCTTCCTCTACACCATCAAAATCCCAGCATCACGCAGCCATCTCCCTCTTCCGCAATCACCGGCGATCCCGTATCCCCAGCCGATCCCACTAATCCCGCCTCTTCCACATCTCCAAGCCTATAAGAAGAGGGGAGAGGCCATCGGCTAGGGGGAGTGCTCGATTGGGGGTTGAGGCCGAGAGTCGGAGGAGAAGGAGAGCTCGGTTGGAGGTGGAGGCCAAGAGAGGAGTCGGCTGGGTGTTGAGAAGAAGAAACAGAGCAAGTGCTCTGTTCTTGGGAAGAAGAAGAACATAAAAAAATTATTTTATGTTGGAAGTCCACCGTGGGAGTGGGAGAGAAAGAGAAGTGATTTTTTTTTCTTTGTTTTCTTTTCTTTATTTTATTTGCAAAATAGGGGAGTATTAGGCCTCTAATCTCCACTTTTATTTGTAATCAGTTTTCTTTTTATGAAATCCATCAATTTTCTTTTATGCAATCTATGTTCTAAGTTTCAGTTTAATTCCCGCAATTTATTTTATTTGTACTGAAAATCTTATTTAAATATTTTTCTTTGCTGCTTAACCGCTACTCTGCATTACATTCTCAATTACAAAGTTTTCTTTCTTTTTTTTGTTTATTTTTCGAATAGAAAATATATTCTCTAATAGACTAGAGAATCATTCCACATCCCCGAAGTAATGTTTTTCTTTTATTATTCAAAAATCGATTTCAAAACCGAGTGAACGTTCTAATTTTTATGCAACTCCAATCGCCTCCCTGTGGATCGATCTCTTAGAACCGCTATTTTTCGAGTAGGAAAGGTAAGAGTAAAATTAAATTTAAACTTTGTTTGTCGGTTCTAACAACGATCTGTTTAGCATATTTTTAGTTAGACAGGAAAGGACGAACAAAGGTCTCATCAAAGTCTATACCTTCTTCTTAATTATAGCCATTTGCTACTAGTCTAGTATTGTTCCTAATCACAACTCCATTTTCATCAAGCTTATTTTTGTACATCCATTTAGTTCCAATTATTGAGTATTCAGAGGATCTTTCAACTAAGTTTCATACATTGTTTCTTGTAAATTGGTTAAGTTTCTCTTGCATAGCATTTATCCAATTTACATCATTTTCAGCTTCTTCAATATTTTTAGGTTCTAAATATGATACAAATGCAAAATGATTATTTAAGTTTCTAAGAGAAGCTTTAGTTCTAACAGGTTGAGATGGATTATCTAAGATTAACTCTTTAGAGTGACCGTATGCATACCTCCAAACCCTTGTAAGCTCATAATCAGTAACTACCTCTTAGCTTGTTGAAGTCTCTTCAATTTGCTTCGGTTCGTCCTCTTGCAAGGTCATATCATCCATCTTTTTTTCAGGTATCCCTGCATCATCATCAAAAGCTACTTTCTTGCTAGAGGAAGCATCATTAGTCTCATCAAAAATAACATGAATAGATTCTTCAACAACAAGAGTTCTTTTGTTGAAGACTCTATATGCTCTACTTGATGTAGAGTATCCCAAAAAGATACCTTCATCAGATTTGGAACCAAATTTACCTAAGTTATCTTTACCAAAAACATGAAAGTAGTTTACTTTGGATTTTCTATCTCTCCAATATTCATAAGTTGTTTTCTTTATAATTGATCTCAACAAAACTCTATTTATAATATAACATGATGTGTTAATAGTGTTGCCCAAGAAGACAACCCAAGAGGGGGGTGAATTGGGTTTGGATTAAATCTCGACCAATTAAAAACTATGATTAGTAATTAACTAAATCTATTGCAAGCAAACTAGTTAAGTTACTAGATGAAGTGAACGAAGAGAGATAGAGAGAGAGAGAGAGGACAGCAGCCAATACAAATACAAACCAATTTATAGTGGTTCGGAGCTAACCCTTGCTCCTACGTCCACTCTCCAAGCTTCACTTGGGAGTTCACTATAATTCCTTGAATTACAGCCGGTTGTTTTACAAGTTCACAACCCAACTTGTTGTTTTCGCGAGATCACAACGAACTCGGTCGGTTTTCACAGGCTCACCGACTAGAACTACCCGATTGTTTTTCCGGGATCACAATCGAACCCTTACACCGTTGGTTTTAACCTTGGCTCACCAACAAATCTTACAATCCTTGATTCAATCCCCTGATTGAATCAAGTAAGAAAATAGTTTGGGAAAAGTTACAAGAAAAGCTTCTTAATAAGCAAATATTAACCAATATGAATAGAGTAGAGTTAGAAGCCCTCAAACAGATTTTGGAAGAGGAAGAAGGGGCTTCTCGAACTCTGAGTCTCCTCTTTGAGTGAACTGAAGATCTGATGTCAGAAGAAGAGCCTTGAATGCGAAGGGAAGACTTCTAGGAATGTATTGAATGTGTTTCTTCCTTCTTTTGCTTGTCTTTTCTCTCAATAGACTTTTGGTAGATGGAAAACACTTAATGCACAAATGGAGTGATTCTTTTGGTGTCTACTACTGTTCACTCTGGCTATTTAAGCAGTCCCCTTTGAAAACTAGCCGTTAGACACTAATTTGTGGCCGTTCTGCACAGTCTACAACTTCTGACAATGTATCCGTTGGGATCGGAGTCGACTCGCTCGATCTGGAGTCGACTTGGCTGTTGCTGGAGTCGACTCTTGCTTTACTGGAGACGACTCGTCCACTGTTCGGGATTTGAATTAAAGTGCTGTCCCGTTCTGGAGTCGACTCGGCCAAACCTGGAGTCGACTCGCCAATATCCGGAGATGACTCGGCACTTTTGGCGACGGCTCGTTCTCAGGGTTCCAGAGATCTATATTTCTACATTTCTTTCTCGAGTCGACTCGGATCATCTTGGAGTCGACTCGGCTTTCAGAGCCCAAAAAATCGATCCTCTGTCTTTGAAGTTGAACTGCCTTGGAGTCGACTCGGATTATCTTGGAGTCGACTCGAATTATCTTGGAGTCGACTCGGCTCTCAGAGTCCACAAACTGATCCTCTGTCTTTCGAGTTGCACTGCCTCGAAGTCGACTCGTACTTTGTTGGGGTCGACTCGACTGACTTGGGGTCGACTCTCGTATTCTCGGATTCGACTCGGTCACAGAGTCACTTTGTTTGGTTTTCTGCCTTTCAGTCTGCTTTCCTCTGAGAGTCGACACTTGCATGTTTAGGAGTCGACTCGCCAAACTTCGGAGTCGACTCATAACCTTCTGGAGTCGACTCGGTAATAGGGTCCAAAAACCATCGTTCTGTCTTTCTGTCTGTTACCCGTTGGAGTCGACTCGAAACTGTCGGGAGTTGACTCGGCAAGCATCGGAGTCGACTCGAAATCGTCGGAGTCGACTCGGTGACAGGATCTGAAATTCATCTTTCTGTCCTTCTGTCTGTTCTCAGTCGGAGTCGACTCGTAGTGAACCGGAGTCGACTCGAGCTTGCCAGAACCTCTGAAATACTTGGAGTCGACTCACAAGCTTCCGGAGTCGACTCGAGCTTCAGACTTTGGCTTAATTGTGTTCAACACTTAGTCAATTAATCTTGAACAAAAGCTCGATGCTCTTAAAGATAAATTCACATATATTTGCCTAAAACACTAGATTGAATTCATTAGTACAACATGAAATATACTCAAATGCTTTGAGCTCATCAAAATCAAATGGGGTATAACCAATCACTCCACAATCTCCCCCTTTTTGATGATGACAAAACATTGAGTATTTGTAAAGTAAATTGCTCAACCAAAAAGAGATTTATAATAAAGTTTTGAAATGAATTCAAATGTCTAGTCATTTAATTTATCCAAAATTGAAAGGTATGAAACAGTAAATCCTGAAGTTAAAGCTCCCCCTTTCATTTGGAATTATATTAGCCTTCATATCATGCAATCAATTGTTTGGCTTATATGTGTTTAATGAATTTGCTTTCTTAAGATTTCAGATTCTCCCCCTCAACATATGCATTCAATTTTGTTTGGGTTCTCTGAATTTTCTTTTAATGTCTTGAAGCTTTTGATCTTAAATTCTTACTTTCAGAGAGAAGATCTGACAATTTGTTCTTGAGTATGATTCAACTAATCTCCGAATATTCCTTAAATAGATTCTGGAGATCACTTCTTGAGGAGCCCCAACAGAGAGATAATGAGCCTCGAGGTATCGAATCCACTAAGAACAAATTACTTTTTGCTTTAAGGTTGTTCTTTTTAGTGATTCCCTTTACATTTCAATTCATATTTTCTCCCCCTTTTTGTCATCATAGCAAAAAGGCACAAAACACAGAAAAGAACTCAAATTGCACAGTTTTGAAAGGAAATTTCTACTCATTGTATTAAAGTTAGATTTGAGTACAAGTGTGATTACATAATAGAAAAAGTCCTCAATGGACTGTACATCATAAAATCAGATAAAAATACACTAGGTTTTCTTTGTAGTGGAGGATGTGGCTCCCATACTCAGTCTAGTGTGTTTCATGACCATGCTTAGCCCCTCAGAGACGTTCCCTAGTTGTGCGATGATTTCCGAGGTGGCCCTAGACTGTATCGAAGTGAACTGGGTCAGACTTTCTTGGAGGGTGTCAAGTTTGGAGATCAAGTCATGTGCTAGCCTTTCTGCACCCTGACTTTGGCTACCAAGTTCATTTCTGATGCTATCTCGCATTTTCCTCGTGTCATCCTTTACGTCGCTCATATTCCAATATTGAGCTTGGACAAGGCTCCTGATGTTGTAGATTTCTTCCTTTAGGTCTGCAACCATCTTGGATACGGCTGCTAAGGAGGGAACGATGTCAGTGGAAGGAGTAGTCAGGGGACCTCGGAGCTCTCTCAACAAGTCATTTCTCAGCTCCCTCATAATCTCCTGTCTCATCTCCCGGAGCTGCTCAGAGCTGATCCGGACTTCCAGGGGCTGCTGAGGTGGTGGTGCAGTAGAGGGTCCGGCTGAAGTGGATGGGAATGAAGGACCATAAGTGGAAGAAAAAGTGGGAGAAGCTATGTCATGATCCTGGTCATGATCAGGACTGGGTGAGTGATGAGTGGTAGGGTCAGATGGTGTGGATGTGGATGGTCTCCTAACCCAGACTCCCTCGACTCTATGGAAACCCATACGATAGAGAGTCCCCTCACCCATGCGATCTGTATGACGCAGTGAGCGAGAGGGTTCTCCCTCAGGGATAGGGACCTCTAACTTCCTAAAGATAAGTGTGAATAGCATGCCATATGGGAGACTCAACCTAGGTTTATCTAGGGGTTCATAGATATACTTGTAGATGAGTTTAGGAAAGTTGATAGGAGTGTCTTGGAGTATGTGGAACATCAATGCTAGGTCTCTCTCAGAGATAAAGTCAAATCTACCAGTTTTGGAAAAGAGAGTCCTAGAAATGATACTTAGGAGGAGCCGCATTTCAGCTAAAAGCTGATTTGCAAACACCTCCTCTATAAGGGAATGAGGGGGACTCTCTAAGACGGCCGTAAGGGCCTCAGTCCTATCATGGGGATGAGTGGTAAAGATCCCCTCTCAGGAGAGATGAAGGACTCGAGCAATGAAGTCCTCCGAGATAAATACAGGGACACCCGCTACGGTTCCCTGGATACCACCACTACCTCGGGCTACTGTCTCATAAAATTTCCTAACTAACCCTGGGTAAGTAGGGAGGTCTAAAGAGCAGAACAACTCTAACCCTTGAGCCCTAAGATGATGCCCTAGGATGAACCCTTTCCGGGAGAGGAAGTCAAAGTTGACTTTCCTCCCGGTAGAGACTGCCCTCCCGGCGCACGGACGCGAGGGAACCGGCCTAGGCGGGGAAGGAACCGGAGGTGGTGGCCTCATGGGTTCGTTTCGTGCCTTGGACCGTCGCTCGACGCCACTTGCGGAGAGAGGTCTCTTCCGACTCGGGACAACGACTTTCCTAGGCATTTTAACCTACAAACCGAGGGATGGACAAGAGAAATGGAAGAAAACTCGAGGGAGAGGACCTAGAACGGGTCGGAGACGAGGTCGGAGACGACTTTAGGGTTTTGGAACAGTGGCGGCCGAGAATAGAAGTGAGGAGTAAACGTTTCGATTAGGGTTAAAAATCGGATTCCCGACCTCGAGTCGACTCCGGTAAGTTGCGAGTCGACTCGACTTCGAGTCGACTCCTAAATATGCGCGAGTCGACTCACCCACGAGCCGACTCTAAACTCTATTCGAGTCGACTCGAAATCTGGCACATAACCAACAAACTTATTATTACCGTGCCAAAGGAGAGAGCTATGGACATATCTAATTTTTAAGAACTGATTTGATGACCATAGATAAGAAATCCTATGTCTAACATAAGCTAATTATCAAAATCAATCAATTAGAGGGGAGCATCATAAGAATGGATCAATCACTCCTAACCCTCTTCTAAGAATACAAAATCGATCTTCATATAAGGGTTTAGTGAAGATATCAGCAAGTTGATCATCAGTGCAAACAAATTCAAGCACTACATCACCATTTAACACATGATCTCTTATGAAGTGATGTCTTATCTCAATATGTTTAGTTCTTGAGTGTTGAATTGGATTTTTAGTTAGATTTATGGAACTTGTATTACACAATTTATGGAAATCTTATCTTGTTTAATGCCATAATCTTCAAGTTGCTGCTTGATCCATAAAATTTGAGCACAACAACATCCGGCAGCAACATATTCGGCTTCAGCCGTAGATAGTGCAACCGAGTTTTGTTTCTTGCTAAACCACGAAATTAAGTTTTCTCCTAAAAATTGACAAGATCCGCTAGTGCTTTTTTATCAAGTTTACAACCAACGAAGTCTGAATCAGTGTACCCTATTAAATTTATGCTTGATTCTTTAGAGTACCATAGACCTATATTTTTTGTTCCTATGAGATATTTAAAAATTCTCTTAACTGCAATTAGGTGTGATTCTTTAGGATTAGATTGATATCTAGCACACATGCATACACTAGACATAATATCAGGTCTACTTGCTGTAAGATATAGTAAAGATCCTATCATACCTCTATACAGCTTTTGATCAACTGATTTACCTGATTCATCTTTGTCTAGTTTGTATGATGAGCTCATGGGGGTAGCAATTGCCTTATTTCCATCCATATCAAATTTCTTTAGCATTTTCTTGATGTATTTAGCTTGATTGATGAAAATCCCTTCCTTGGATTATTTGATTTGAAGTCCGAGGAAGTAGTTCAATTCTTCCATCATGCTCATCTCAAATTCACTCTGCATTAACTCAGCAAACTCTTCAGAAAGGTGATTATTAGTAGCACCGAAAATAATATCATCTACATAAATCTGCACTACCAACATATTTTTGTTTTTCTTTTTCAAAAACAGAGTTGTATCAACATTTTCTTTAGAAAATTTATGGTCTAATAGAAATTTGCTAAGTCTTTCATACCATGCTCTAGGGGCTTGTTTTAGACCATAAAGTGCTTTGTTTAGTCTATAAACATGATTGGGGTATTGATGATTCTCAAAATCAGGAGGTTGTTCTACATAAACTTCCTCATTAATATACCCATTCAAGAAGGCACTTTTTACATCCATTTGGAATAATTTAAATTCTTTATTGCATGCAAATGCTAGTAACAATCTAATTGCCTCAAGTCTAGCTACAGGAGCAAAAGTCTCATCAAAATCTATACCTTCTTCTTGATTATATCCCTTTGCTACTAGTCTAGCCTTGTTCCTAATCACAATTTCATTTTTATCAAGTTTATTTTTGTATATCCATTTAGTTCCTATTATTGAGTATTCAGTGGGTCTTTCAACTAAGTTCCATACTTTATTTCTTGTAAATTGGTTAAGTTCCTCTTGCATAGCATTTATCCAATTTACATCACTCTCAGCTTCTTCTATATTTTAGGTTCTAAATGTGAAACAAATGCAAGATGATTATTTAAGTTCCTAAGAGAGGCTCTAGTTCTAACAGGTTGAGATGGATCATCTAAGATTAATTCTTTAGGATGACCATGAGCATACCTCCAAGCCTTAGTAAGCCCATGTTCAACAATTGCCTCTTGGTTTGTTGATGTATCTCCAATCTGTTTCGGTTCATTTTCTTGTAATGTCATGTCATTCATCTTTTCCTCAAGTATCCCTGCATCATCATCAAAAGCTACTCTCTTGCTAGAAGAGACATCATTAGTATCATCAAAAACAACATGTATAGACTCTTCCATAACAAGGGTTCTTTTGTTGAAGACTCTATATGTTTTACTTGATGTAGAATATCCCAAAAAGATACCTTCATCAGATTTGGAATCAAATTTGCCTAAGTTATCTTTGCCATTATTATGAATGAAACACCTACACCCAAAAACATGAAAATAGTTTACTTTGGGCTTTCTATCTCTCCAAAGTTCATAAGGTGTTTTCTTTATAATTGGTCTCAATAAAACTCTATTTAATATATGACATGATGTGTTAATGGCTTCTCTCCAAAAATACTTAGAGAGGTTACTTTCACACAACATGGTTCTAGCTATTTTCTCTAGGGTTCTATTCTTTCTTTCCACAACTTCATTTTGTTGTGGTGTCCTAGGTGTAGAGAAATTATAAGTTATTCCCTTTTTACTACAGAATTCATCAAATCGATGATTTTCAAATTCTGTTCCATGATCACTCCTAATAGCTATAACTGAAGTATTTCTTGAGCTGGTTACTTCCTTATGAAATTTCTTAAATACAGAAAATGCTTCATCTTTATGAGCTAAAAATATGACCCATGTGTATCTAGAAAAATCATCTACAATAACAAGACCATACTTGTTTCCACCAAGGCTTGTGGTTCTAGTTGGTCCAAAAAGATCCATGTGAAGTAGTTCGAGGGGTCTTGCAGTAGAGACACAATTTATGGATTTAAAGGAACTTCTAGATTGTTTGCCATATTGACATGCTTCACAAATTTTATTTTTCTCAAATTTTAGCTTTGGCAAACCAATCACGGAATCTCTTTTAACTAATTTAGATGTTGTATCCATACTTGCATGACCTAATTTACGGTGCCATAACCAACTTGCATCACTAACCTTAGTATCATTGGCTACTAAGCAAGGACTATTTTTAGCAAGATCTTCAAGATCTACTACATAGACGTTATCACGTCTAATTCCTTTAAATACTAAGGCATTGTCAACTGAGTTGGTTATGATGCGTAAAGATGGCTTAAACAAAACATCAAAACTTCTATCACATAATTGACTAACGCTAAGTAAGTTATGCTTAAGACCATCAACAAATCGTACATTATCAACGAAGGTTGAAGAGATGATTTGTACTTTACCTATACCAACGATGTGACCTTGGTTATTATCTCCAAAAGTCACAGCACCTCCTTTTTTAGGCTCTAGGATGAAGAATTGCTCCTTGTCACCCGTCATGTGTCTTGAGCAGCCACTATCCAAGTACCAACAGTTTTTGTCGACCTTGGCTGTAAGACACTCCTACACAAGGAAATCATACAATTTTAGGTATCCAAGTTTTCTTGGGTCCTTCAAGGTTAGTAATGTCGGTTCCTTTTGGAACCCAAATCTTTTTAATCTTTCTTTTAATTTCAGGGCTTTTGTGGTTACATACATTGGCTATATGTCCTACTTTACCACAACGAAAACAAGTTGCATTTCTGGTTTTACTTTCTCCGGCTTTTACAAAGAAGTTTTTAAGAAATTTTTGTTTGTTGTTAGGCTTATACCCTAAGCTGGCTTTACTAAATACAGCTCTTTGACTATTAAGTATCATATCTAGTTTTTCAGAACTAAAGGTAAACTTCTCAACTATAGATTTATACTTTTCAAGTTCTTTTGTTAAGTTTAGTTTTTCTGTTTTTAGTAACTTTAGATCTTTTGTAAAGTTATCTTTTAGAGTTTGATTACTGTTTTCAAGTTCTGAAACTTCCTTAGTTAGTCTTTCGTTATCTTTATTTAAGGTATTAGTTTTTTGAGTTAGCATTTGGTTGCTTGTTTTCAGTTTTAAGTTTTCTTTGATGATAGAATCCTTGTCCTTAATTAATTTATCGTACTTATGAGTGTGAGATAGATTAGTTAGTTTTAATTATTTATTTTTAATATTTATTGTCTTATATTCATCCATTAGTTCATTAAAGGCATCATATAATTTATCAAAGGTAAAATCTAAATGTGTTTCAGATATTACCTCATTATCATTTGCCATGAAGCAAAAATTTGCTTTTTCCTCTTGTTCCTCATCCGATGATGATGAAGATTGATCGGAGTCTGTCAAGGTGGAGACAAGAGCTTTCTTCTTCTTGTATTTGCTGCCCTTCTTCAGCAAGGGACAGTCGATTCTGAAATGTTCTGGCTTCTTGCATTCATAGCACCCGATTCCCTCACTTTCCCTTTTCTTACCTTTGTCCTTGTTGTAGAAACTTGAGGAACCTCTCTTCTGATGAAAGGACTTCTTTCGGTTGATGAATCTTCTGAACTTTCATACAAGAAGTGCCTCATCTTCATCTCCTTCATTGTCTTCTTCTTCACTGCTGCTACTGCAAGAGGGATTCTTGTTAGAAGAAGTAGACTTAAGGGCAATTACCTTTTTCTTGTGGGAGGACTCTTCTTCACTGTGTTGTTTCATTGTGAGCTCATGTGTCATCAAAGATCCAAGGAGCTCTTCGAGTGCCAGCTTGTTCAAGTCTTTGGCGTCTTGGATCGCCGTTACCTTGGCTTCCCATGACCTTGGTAAAAATCGAAGAACTTTCTTGACAAGGTCACTGTTAGTATAACTTTTGCCAAGGTTTTTTAGGCCATTGACAATATCAGTAAATCTAGTAAACATGCAAGTGATAGTTTCATTAGATTCCATTTTGAATAGTTCATACTTATGAACTAGCATGTTTATTTTGGATTCCTTGACTTGATTCGTGCCCTAGTGGGTCACTTCAAGTCTATCCCAT
Organism: Phoenix dactylifera; assembly: GCF_009389715.1. Taxonomy (NCBI): domain Eukaryota; kingdom Viridiplantae; phylum Streptophyta; class Magnoliopsida; order Arecales; family Arecaceae; genus Phoenix; species Phoenix dactylifera. The sequence goes on along the minus strand of NW_024068018.1, from coordinate 36,127 downwards.
ATCTCTTTTGCAGAATTGCAAGTAGAGATTCTATTGAATTCATTAGGGTCTAAGGCACAAAATAGCACATTCATTGCTTTGGCATTTAGTTGTGCCTTCCTTCTATCACTATCATCCAATCTTTTTCAAGCTTGGGTATAGAAATGTTAACTATACAGATAGAAGGAATATATGGTCCATTAAGTATGATACTCCAAACATCATAGTCTTGGGCTTGGATAAATATCCTCATTCTAGCCTTCCAATATGTGTAGTTAGTTCCATTGAAGAATGGAGGCCTATTGGTGGATTGCCCCTCACTAAGAGAAGATCCAAAGGGGATTGTCATTTTGATCTTTTGCTCTTTTAATATAAGAACTCCGGCTCTGATACCACTTGTTGCCCAAAAAGACAACCCAAGAGGGAGGGTGAATTGGGTTTGGATTAAATCTCGACCAATTAAAAACTATGATTAGTAATTAACTAAATCTATTGCAAGCAAACTAGTTAAGTTACTAGATGAAGTGAATGAAGAGAGATAGAGAGAGAGAGGACAGCAGCCAATACAAACACAAACCAATTTATAGTGGTTCGAAGCTAACCCTTGCTCCTACGTCCACTCCCCAAGTTTCACTTGGGAGTTCACTATAATCCCTTGGATTACAGCCGGTTGTTTTACAAGGTCACAACCCAACTTGTTGTTTTCGCGAGATCACAACGAACTCAGTTGGTTTTCACAGGCTCACCGACTAGAACCACCCGATTGTTTTTCCGGAATCACAATCGAACCCTTACACCGTTGGTTTTAACCTTGGCTCACCAACAAACCTTAGAACCCTTGATTCAATTCCCTGACAGAATCAAGTAAGAAAATAGTTTGGGAAAAGTTACAAGGAAAGCTTCTTAATAAGCAAATATTAACCAATATGAATAGAGTAGAGTTAGAAGCCCTCAAACAGATTTTGGAAGAGGAAGAAGGGGCTTCTCGAACTCTGAGTCTCCTCTTTGAGTGCACTGAAGATCTGATATCAGAGGAAGAGCCTTGAATGCGAAGGGAAGATTTCTAGGAATGTATTGAATGTGTTTCTTCCTTCTTTTGCTTGTCTTTTCTCTCCATAGACTCTTGGTAGATGGAAAACACTTAATGCACAAATGGAATGACTCTCTTGGTGTCTACTACTGTTCACTCTGGCTATTTAAGCAATCCCCTTTGAAAACTAACCGTTAGACACTAATTTGTGGCCGTTCTGCACAGTCTGCAACTTCTGACAATGTATCCGTTGGGGTCGGAGTCGACTCGCTCGATCTGGAGTCGACTCGGCTATTGCTGGAGTCGACTCTTGCTTTACTGGAGACGACTCGTCCACTGTTCGGGATTTGAATTAAAGTGCTGTCCCATTCTGGAGTCGACTCGGACAAACCTGGAGTTGACTCGCCAATATCCGGAGATGACTCGACACTTTTGGAGACGGCTCGTTCTCAGGGTTCCAGAGATCTATATTTCTGCATTTCTTTCTCGAGTCGACTCGGATCATCTTGGAGTCGACTCGGCTCTCAGAGCCCGAAAAACCGATCCTCTGTCTTTGGAGTCGACTCGGATTATCTTGGAGTCAACTCGGCTCTCAGAGTCCGCAAACTGATCCTCTGTCTTTCGAGTTGCACTGCCTTGGAGTCGACTCGTACTTTGTTGGGGTCGACTCGACTGACTTGGGGTCGACTCTCGTATTCTCGGAGTCGACTCGGTCACAGAGTCACTTTGTTTGGTTTTCTGCCTTTCAGTCTGCTTTCCTCTAAGAGTCGACTCTTGCATGTTTAGGAGTCGACTCGCCAAACTTCGGAGTCGACTCATAACCTTCTAGAGTCGACTTAGTAACAGGGTCCAAAAACCATCGTTCTGTCTTTCTGTCTGTTACCCTTTAGAGTCGACTCGAAACTGTCGGAAGTCGACTGGGCAAGCATCGGAGTCGATTCGGTGACAGGGTCTGAAATTCATCTTTCTGTCCTTCTGTCTGTTCTCAGTCGGAGTCGACTCGTAGTGAACCGGAGTCGACTCGAGCTTGTGCCAGAACCTCTGAAACACTTGGAGTCGATCACAAGCTTCCGGAGTCGACTCGAGCTTCAGACTTTGGCTTAATTGTGTTCAACACTTAGTCAATTAATCTTGAACAAAAGCTCGATGCTCTTAAAGATAAATTCACATATATTTGCCTGAAACACTAGATTGAATTCATTAGTACAACATGAAATATACTCAAATGCTTTGAGCTCATCAAAATCAAATGGGGTATAACCAATCACTCCACAAATAGCTTCAGCCCAAAAGTACTTTGGGAGATCACTTTCACAAAACATGGTTGTTGCCCAAGGCGACAAGCCAAGAGGGGGGGTGAATTGGTTTTTCTAAATTTTTCAATCCCTTAATTAAATCAATTGATGAGTGAGTGGTTTAGTTAATATTAATTGAGTGCGTGCAGTGAAGTTAGAACAATACACAATACAAACACACAAGAAGTATAGTGGTTCGGTGCTCTCCTAAGCACCTACATCCACTCCCCAAGCGTCTCCTTGGAAATTCACTATAATCCTGCGGATTACAGTTGGATTGTATCCGGGCCCACAATCCAAAAATCTTTACACTTTGGTTTTTCGGAATCACCAAAAACCTATGTTGATTTTGCAGGCTCACCAACAATATACACCATTGGTTTTACGGGCTCACCAACAAACCTTACAAAGTAATTAAGTAGAAAGAGTTTGAAACTCCTATAAGAGCAAATATAACAATTTTACACTAATAGAAGAGATGAAAAAATAGTTATCACTTTGAGGATGCTCTTCTCTTCTTTGCCAAGGTTACTTCACTTCACAATGGTTTGGTGGAGCTGTTGAATGCACACTCAGATTGCTCAACCACCTCCTTTTTGAGACTTAAATGGAGAACCTTGATGAAGGATGCTAGGGCTTGCTTTGACTTGAATGAACTATTGATTTCTTGGCAAAAGATTCTTCCTCTGATGAATAGTGTCACTTTAAATACTTGCCCACCTCTATTGGTCACTTCCTATTGGTTAGATTTGAAAAAATAGCCGTTACTAGCCGTTGGGAGGTCAAAAAGTACTTCTACGAACTAGCCGTTTTGCCCTTGCTCGTGCTGGGGTCGACTCAACTTACTGTTCATTAGACTTGGGGTCGACCCAACTCTCCTTGGGGTCGACTCAAACTTCACTGAGGTCGACCCCTGCTACAGTGGGGTCGGCCTTCTCAGAAACCACAGAATCTTGCATTTTCGGCTGTTTTCACTAGGGTCGACTCAACCTTTCTTGGGGTCGACCCATACTACAGTGGGGTCGACTCAGCACCATGGGGTCGACCCTCTCAGGGATTCCAGAGACATGGTTTTGAGCATATATTCTTGGGGTCAGCTCATGTTGAGTTGGGGTCGGCTCAAATGTTCCTGGGGTCGGCTCCAGCTGGGATCGGCTCAAGAAAACTTGGGGTCGGCCCTCTCAGTAAATTCCAGAGAGTTGATTTCTTGATGCTTCAAACTGGGGTCGGCTCAAGGTTCTTTGGGGTCGGGCCCTCTCCTGGGGTCGGCTCAAAGATATATGGGGTCGGCTCCACTCACTGTTCATCTGTGCCATTTTTGCAGAGGTGTGCCAGATGGTTCCCGGGTATGCCAGGATCGACTCCACTTTCTCTTCAATCCACACTTTTCTGCATCTTAAGGTTAGACTAATTCATATATTCAATGAAACATATCTCACGTAATTTTGAGTGTATGCCACGATAGAGCTACATACTCTTAACAATAAAAATTACTGTTTTGCCTAAGAGTATATTTCATTTGAAACTTTGTTGAATTAAATTTAAGAGTTCTCTATTACTTTTCTACTACAAATTTTATCTTGTTGTTAATCATTGGAAGACATCTCGATCTCATTCTCTTAATGTATCATGAATGTATCGAGAGTGTCGTATTTATTAGTAATGTATCACGTTAAACTATATTATTAATTTGATATTTCCTCAACGGTTGTATTAATCATCGAAATAACACTATCATCCTCAATCTCCCCCTTTTTAATGATTACAAAACATTGAGCACGAGCAAATTGACACTTATATTGAATTTAGGAGTTTTGATTAGAAAGAGCTAAAGTTGCTGAATTTCAGCTTTTCAAATTTGAAAGTGAAAGCTCCCTTCTTTCATCTAAATATTGTCAATTTGAGCTTTTGATTTTCTCCCCCTTTCTTTTGTATTTTATTAAAGATGAAACTTCAAGAATTTGAGATAAAGCAAGAATTTCAAGTTATGTATCGAGGCATGAGGAGTATGTGCCAAATTCAGAAATTTTGATTAAAAATTCAGACTTTCTTGTTTTGAAAATTTTCATTGTTACATATTACTCCCCCTTAAGTGAATATAATCTCTTTCTTTAATTTCCAAACTTATTTCTTCTCCTATATCGCAACTTCTTTCTTTTCTTACTTCTCCTCCTTTTTGTTATCATCAAAAGAATGTATAGCAATTGATAAGTAGAAGCAATAAATGATAAAATCCAAATTTCATTGATCAAAATGAAACATTGTGGTACACTAATGCCAAAAGTACAATGTTCTTCAATTAAGGTGCAAAGTACATAAACAAAGTAAAATGCATATGAGAACTAGATAAATCCTATGCACTAATCCTGATGGACTCCTATAGTGCTATCATCGGGCCTAGAGGAAATCTAAGGGCTGTGATCTAGTCCTCATCCTCCTAGCATAAGTGGCGAGGGGAGGTCTGGCCTGATGGGACTGAGTCTGTCGTGGACCTCTGTGAGCTAGGTGACTCTGTGCCGAAACCTCTGCCTCAGCTGCTCGGGGCACATATGGACCATGAGCCTCTCTCTCTCTAATGTTGTCACCTGGTCTCTGAGACCTCTAATCTCAGCAGTCATACTGTCCATCCTGCTCATCATGCCATCAGAGAGAGTCCTCACCTGAGCTGACAGAAGCTCAGTCATCCTACTCCAAAAAACTCCTATGTACATCCCGTAGGTATGGATGACGAAGGTCCAGCCTCTGAAGGTGCTGTAGGATGATCCGCAGGAATCTCAAGCTCAGGGATAGAGTCTCCAATCTGTTGTGCATCACCCTCCGATGCATGTACCCCTGAACCTCCACGCACCCACTGACCGTCCACCTTCTCATAACCCATGCGCACTAGGGATCGTACAGTGTAGGTGTCGGTAAATAGCAAATGCCTGGATATCTCTCCCTCCACACATATGTCATGCTGCCTGAATATCAGGGTGAGTATCATATCGTAGGGCAAGAAGACTCTCGATTTGCATATGGCCTCTCGCATCTGTCTAATCATCATAGCTGAAAGATTTAGGGGAATACCCTGAATGACATGCTCCATAATGGCCAAGTCACGCTCAGATACATGATCAAATCTTCCACTCTTCGAAAACAATATCCGACCTATGAAGTTGTGCAATAACCTCATCTCAGTTGATAGAGAGCTAGCTACTAAATTTTCTGAATAGTCAAAGTCATCTCTCTCAAAAATTATCTGTAGAACCCTCAACTTGTTCTCTGGTTTTTCTGGTGTGGCTCCTTCGCAGGGGAGATGAAACAACTCACTTAGGCTTTCCGATGAAACACGAACTCGTACTCCTCGGACCTCAGACACAAGCCCTCTCGGACCGACCATTAGAAATGCATAGAACTCACGAACTAAACCCGGGTAGGTCACCAAATCTAGGGAGCAAAGATACTTCCATCCTTGCCTTCGGATCCAACCATCCAACCGGAACCCTTCTTGATCCAAAAATTCAGAATGGATCCTTCTCCCCATGGTTACCGGTCTTCCTGCATATTTAGCAAGTTGAACTGAAGGGGAAGGAGGTGGAGGAGGCTCTACACGTGTCTCACCTTGTGGAGGCACTGTAGAAGATTCTCTAGGACACCCTTCTACAATGGTTGGCCATGAGACTCTCTCGGATCTCTTAGCAACGGCTCGCTTGGGTCCCATTTTCACCAAGTGCTTCCTTAAGTCTTGATCTAATGGCTTAGAGAAGCAACCTAGCACTGTTTGGAGTTGATTGGAAGGGATTGGAGAGTGGAAAATATGATTTTAGGAAGAAGACAAAAAAAAAAAAGAATGCCCTAAAATGGCTTACAGGTCCCCTTTAAAAATGGGGGTCCAGCCGTTGGGTCGACCCCAGCTTTTGCTTGGGTCGACTCAAGGAGGGGTCGACCCCATTCTGGCTTCGGGTCGGCCCCAGTTCAGGCCAAAAAAAAAAATTTTAAAATTCCTCCTTCTTTCTGATCCTTAACAAATCTTTATAGGACATTGATATATGAGTAAGGAATCTATAAATAAATGATTTTACTAATATTTCATGAAATTTTCAAAATGGGAGGAGAGTATCATAAGACAACTTGTTCCTTTCATTTGTTTTTTTTTTTAATCAAAGGGATCACATATGCCTAGTTCCCTTCTAAGCATGCAAAATTTATCTTCACTTAAAGGTTTTGTAAATATGTCAGCTAATTATTTCTCGGTACATACATGCTCAATACATACATTCCAATTTTTCATATGATCTCTAGTGAAACGATACCTTATTTCAATATGCTTGGCCTTAGAGTGCTGAACCAGATTTTTGGTAAGGTTAATGGCACTAGTGTTATCACACTTTATAGGAATATTGTCTAGTTTGATTCTATAGTCCTCTAGTTGTTGCTTTAGCCATAGTACTTGATTGAGCACAACAACTTCCGGCAGCTATGTATTCGGCCTCAACCGTTGATAATGCTACTGAATTCTGCTTTTTGCTAAACCATGATACTAAGTTATTTCCTATGAATTGACATGTTCCACTAGTGCTCTTCCTATCTAATTTGCATCCAGCAGAATCTGCATCAGAATATGCAAGCAAGTCTAGCCAAGAGTCTCTAGAGTACCATAATCCTATGTTTGTGATTCCTCTCAGATATCTAAGGATTCTTTTGACAGCACTTAGATGTGACTCCTTAGGATCTGATTGATATCTAGCACATATTTCCACACTAAATACTATGTCAGGTCAACTAGCAGTGAGATAAAGCAAAGATCTAATTAAGCCTCTATAGAGCTTCATATCTATACTTTTTCCATTTTCATCTTTGTCTAGTTTACTAGTGGGGTTCATTGGGGTGCCTATTTTCTTATGATTTTCATTTCCAAACTTCTTTAGTATTTTCTTTGTGTACTTAGTTTGATGAATAAAGATGCCTTCCTTAGTTTGCTTGATTTGTAATCCGAGAAAGAAATTTAGTTCTCTCATCATACTCATCTCGAATTCTCCTTGCATTAATTCAACAAATTCTTTGCAAAGACTATCATTAGTGGCACCGAAAATTATGTCATCTACATATATTTGTACTACCAGCAGATTTTTATCTTTTCTCTTGAGAAAAAGTGTTTTATCTACATTTCCTCTACTAAAATCATTATTTAACAGAAATTTGCTTAGTCGATCATACCATGCCCTAGGTGCTTGTTTCAATCCATATAGTACCTTATGTAATCTAAATACATGATCAGAAAATTCATGATTTTCAAGACTAAGGGGTTGCTCTGCATATACTTTTTCTTCTATATAACCATTTAAGAAGGCACTTTTTACATCCATTTGATATAATTTGAAATCCATGAAGCATGTAAAAGCTAGAAGCAATCTAATAGCTTATAATCTAGCCACGGAAACAAATGTTTTTTCAAAATTTATCCCTTCTTTTTGATTGTATCCCTTAGCTACAAGTCTAGCTTTATTTCTTATAACTACCTCATTTTCATCTAATTTATTTCTAAAAATCTATTTTGTTCCAATTACAGAATTATGCTTTGGTCTCTCAGTTAATGTCCATACATTGATTCTTTTAAATTGATTTAATTCTTCTTGCATAGCATTAATCCAATTTATGTCATTCTCCGCTTCTTCATAAGTCTTAGGTTCTATTTGTGAAACAAAAGCAAGATAGTCATTTAAATTTCTAAGAGAGGATCGAGTTCTTATCCCTTGAGATGGATCACCAATAATTAAGTCTTTGGGGTGTCCATGTGCGTACCTCCATTCCTTTGGCAAGTCTTGAGATTGTGGTAGCACACGATCATCTTCCTTTTCTTGATTTGGCACGTCATTAAGATTCAATTTTTCAAACTCAATAATTCCTGCATTATCATCAAAAATACTTTCTCTCCTAGGAGATTCACTATCAGACTCATCAAAAATAATATTAATTGACTCTTCAACTACAAGAGTTCTTTTGTTGAATACTCTGTATGCCCTGCTAGAAGTAGAGTATCCTAAGAAGATACCTTCATCTGACTTGGCATCAAATTTACTTAGATCCTCCTTGCCATTGTTTAAAATAAAACATCGACACCCAAATACTCTAAAATATTTAGCAGTTGGTTTCTTATTCTTCCAAAGTTCATAACGAGTTTTCTTTGTTATAAGACGTATTAAAACACGATTTAAAATATAACAAGCAGTATTTATGGCTTCAGCTCAAAAGTATTTTGGAAAGTTTGACTCATACAACATCGTGCGTGCCATTTCTGCCAATGTCCTATTTTTTCTTTCAACAATCCCATTTTGTTGAGGCATTCTAGGTGCTGAAAATTGATGAGAAATACCATTTTTATTACAGAATTCTTCAAAGTGTTGATGTTCAAATTCAGTTCCATGATCACTTCGAATTGCAATTAAGGTGAGCTTCTTTTCAGTTATGATATTTTTATAATATTTCAAGAATGCTGAAAATGCTTCATTTTTATGTGCAAGAAATGAAACCCATGTATATCTTGAGAAACCATCTACTATAACTAGTCCATACTTTTTTCCTCCTAGACTTGTAGTTCTAGTAGGCCCAAATAGATCCATGTGTATGAGTTCAAAAGGCCTAGTGGTTGATACTACATTCTTTGATTTGAAAGATGATTTTGTTTGCTTTCCTAATGAGCATGGTCCATAAATTTTGTCTTTTTCAAAAATCAATTTTGGCACATCTTTTATCAAATCCTTTTTGACTAGTTTTGATATTAAGTCCATACTAGCATGTCTTAGTCTATGGTGCCAAAGCCAACTTGTTTCACTTTTCCTTTCTTCATTAGTGATTAAGCATAATCCATTTTTCTTGCCTAAGTCATGAAGATCTACCATATAAATGATTCCATGCCTATGTCCCATAAGTACAATGCTATTATCTTTAGGATTTGTGATTATGCATACTGAGGCTTCAAATGTGACTTTAAGACCTTTATCACAAAATTAACTTATGCTAAGTAAGTTATGTTTCAGACCATTAACTAATAAAACACTTTCTATAAAAGTGGATGGAGTAATATAAATTTTATCCTTTCCAATGATAAGTCCTTTTCCATTGTCTCCATAGGTTACCACTCCATCCTCCTTAGATTCCAAAGTAACAAATTATTGTATATCACCTATCATGTGTCTTGAATAGCCGCTATCTAAATACCATCATCTATCCCTCTTATTAGCTGTAAGAAACTCCTGCAATCATAATCAAGAATGTACTTTAGGTACCCAAACTATGTTGGGTCCTTTAGGGTTAGTACTTGATGTTCCTTTTGGAACCCAAATTTTTTTGGATTTTAGCTTACTCTTTTCACTCAATTTATTATAGCTGAACTTTCTAAAATTATATTCATATGCTTTGTATCCTACTTTATTGCAGCAATGACAAGTTATATTTTCACTTTTGGCTTTCACAAATATGTTCTTTAAGTATTTTTGCTTCCTATTTATTTTATATCCTAACCCTGCTTAATCATATACAGCTTTTTAACTATCAAGAATCATATTTAATTTAGTTGAGCTCAGTGTAAACTTGTCCACTAAGAATTTGTATTTTTCTGCATCTTCTTTTAGCTTGAAATTTTTAGTAATTAGACTTTTAGTTTCATTAGTGAACTTCCTACTTAATGTTTCATAGTCATTAGATAGTTTCAGCTTTTCTTTGATAAGAGATTGATTTTCATCTTTTAGAATTTTATTTTTATTGATTAGCTTCTTGTGTTCTAAGGATTTGTATTTTTCTGCATCTTCTTTTAGCTTGAAATTTTCAGTAATTAGACTTTTAGTTTCATTAGTGAACTTCCTACTTAATGTTTCATAGTCATTAGATAGTTTCAGCTTTTCTTTGATAAGAGATTGATTTTCATCTTTTAGAACTTTATTTTTATTGATTAGCTTCTTGTGTTCTAAGAATTTGTATTTTTCTGCATCTCCTTTTAGCTTGAAATTTTCAGTAATTAGACTTTTAGTTTCATTAGTGAACTTTCTACTTAATGTTTCATAGTCATTAGATAGTTTCAGCTTTTCTTTGATAAGAGATTGATTTTCATCTTTTAAAACTTTATTTTTATTGATTAGCTTCTTGTGTTCTTCCATGAGTTCTAAAAATGCATCATGTAATTCTTCTACTGTAAAACCACATTCAAGTTCAGAATCTACCTGATCGTCATTGGCCATGTAGCAGATTGGGCTGTCTCTTGTTGATCTTCCTCTTCCAAACTTGACTCCTTACTTTCACTTCATTCAGCCATGAGGTTCTTCTTTTTAAGCTTTCTTGCCATCTATTTCAATTTCGGGCAATCTATCTTGAAATGCCCGGACTTGTTACACTCATAGCAAATTGGCATTTTTTTTCTTTGTCCTTTCCCTTTTTCTTGCTCGAGCTACCTTTGAGGAAGGGCTTCCTTTTATGAAATTTCTTCTTCCCTCTCATAAATTTTCTGAATTTTCTTGCGAGCATAGCCATTCCTTCTTCATCATATTCCTCCTCATCATCAGACTCCTCTGATTCAATTTTCTATTTTGGAGTCGTAGACTTCAAGGCAATGGTCTTCTTTTTCTTGACCTCCTCTTCTGAGTTTTGCTTCATGGTCAACTCATGGGTCATGAGTGATCCTACAAGTTCTTCCAATTGTAGTGTATTGAGATCCTTTGCTTCTTGAATTGCAGTTACCTTAGCCTCTCAAACTCTTGGTAGTGACCTGAAAATTTTTCGCACTAATTCAAAGTTAGTATAAGACTTTTCTAAACTCTTTAGTCCATTTATAATTTTCGTGAATCGAGTGAACATTTCAGTTATGGACTCTGTGGATTCCATTTTAAATAATTCATACCTATGTACTAATATATTTATTTTTGACTCTTTAACCTGATTAGTTCCTTCATGTGTGACCTCTAGTTTATCCCAAATTTTTTTCGCGGAGATGCATGTAGATATTCTATTAAATTCATTTACATCTAGTGAGCAGTAAAGTACATTAATTGCTTTAGCATTTAATTGTGTTAGTCTTCTATCACTATCATTTCAATCCATTTCTAGTTTATGAATGATTGTACCCTCTATACTAATTGTGGGTGTGTGCGGTCCTCTAGTTATGATATTTCACAAGTCATAATCTAGAGCTTGAATGAATATTCTCATCTTAGCTTTCCAATATGTGTAATTAGTGCCATTAAACAGAGGAGGTCTATTTGTGGATTGCCCCTCGCTCATAGAACATCCTACTTTGGTTGTCATGATCTTTGACTCTTGATCGTGAGATCAACAAATACTATGAGAGCACCTCGCTCTGATACCACTTGTTGCCCAAGGTGACAAACCAAGAAGAGGGATGAATTGGTTTTTCTAAATTTTTCAATCCCTTAATTAAATCAATTGATGAGTGAGTGGTTTAGTTAATATTAATTGAGTGCGTGCAGTGAAGTTAGAATAATACACAATACAAACACACAAGAAGTATAGTGGTTCGGTGCTCTCCTAAGCACCTACATCCACTCCCCAAGCGTCCCCTTGAAAATTCACTATAATTCTGCGGATTACAGTTGGATTATTTTCTGGGCTCATAATCCAAAAACTTTTACACTTTGGTTTTTCGGGATCACCAAAAACCTATGTTGGTTTTGTAGGCTCACCAACAACCTACACCATTGGTTTTACGAGCTCACCAACAAACCTTACAAAGTAATTAAGAAGAAAGAGTTTGAAACTCCTAGAAGAGCAAATATAACAATTTTACACTAATAGAAGAGATGAGAAAATAGTTATCGCTTTGAGGATGCTCTTCTCTTCTTTGCCAAGGTTACTTCACTTCACAATGGTTTGGTGGAGCTGTTGAATGCACACTCAAATTGCTCAACCACCTTCTTTTTAAAACTTAAATGGAGAACCTTGATGAAGGATGCTAGAGCTTACTTTGACTTGAATGAACTATTGATTTCTTGGCAAAAGATTCTTCCTCTGATGAATAGTGCCACTTTAAATATTTGCCTACCTCTATTAGTCACTTTCTATTGGTTAGATTTGAAAAACTAGCCGTTACTAGCCGTTGGAAGGTCAAAAGTACTTCTGCAGAACTAGCCGTTATGCTCTTGTCCGTGCTAAGGTCGACCCAAACTTTTCTGGGGTTGACTCAACTTATTGTTTATTAGACTTGGGGTCGACCCAACTCACCCTGGGGTCAACTCAAAATTTACTGGGGTCGACCCCTGCTACAGTGGGGTCGGCCTTCTCAGGAACCACAGAACCTTACATTTTCGGCTGTTTTCACTGGGGTCGACCCCAGGGGTCGACCCAACCTTTCTTGGGGTCGACCCATGCTACAGTGGGGTCGACTCAAGCTCCGTTGGGGTCGACCCTATTAGGGATTCCAGAGACATGGTTTTGAGCATATATTCTTGGGGTCGGCTCATGTTGAGTTGGGGTCGGCTCAAATGTTTCTGGGGTCGGCTCCAGCTGGGGTCGGCTTAAGAAAACTTGGGATCAACCCTTTCAGTAAATTCCAGAGAGTTGATTTCTTGATGCTTCAAACTGGGATCGGCTCGAGGTTCTTTGGGGTCAGCCCCTCTCCTAGGGTCGGCTCAAAGATATATGGGGTCGGCTCCATTCACTGTTCATCTGTGCCATTTTCGCAAGGGTATGCCAGATGGTTCCAATGTATGCCAGGGTTGACTCCACTTCCTCTGGGGTCGACTCAATCCACACTTTCCTGCATCTTAAGGTTAGACTAATTCATATATTTAATGAAACATATTTCAAGTAATTTTGAGTGTATGCCACGATAGAGCTACATACTCTTAATAATGAAAATTATTGTTTTGCCCTTAAGAGTATATTTTACTTGAAACTTTGCTGAATTAGATTTAAGAGTTTTCTAGCACTTTTCTACTACAAATTTTATCTCGTTGTTAATCATTGGAAGACATCTTGATCTTATACTCTTAATGTATCATGAATGTATCGAGGGTGTCGTATTCATTAGTGATGTATCACGTTAAACTATATTATTAATTTGATATTCCCTCAATGGTTGTGTTAATCATCGAAATAACACTATCATCCTCAATGGTCCTAGCCATTTCTTTTAGAGTTTTATTTTTTCTTTCTACCACTCTATTTTGTTGTAGAGTCCTAGGTGCAGAAAAATTATGAGTTATGCCCTTTTTAATACAAAATTTTTCAAAGAGAAGATTTTCAAATTCTGTTCCATGATCACTCCTAATAGCTATAACTGAAATATTTTTTACATTAGTTACTTCCTTATGGAATTTCTTAAACAATGAAAATGCTTCATCTTTATGAGCTAAAAACATGATCCATGTGAATCTAGAAAAATCATCTACTATCACAAGACAATACTTCTTTCCACCAAGACTTGTGGTCCTAGTTGGTCCAAAGAGGTCCATGTGAAGTAGCTCAAGAGGTCTAGTAGTAGAAACACAGTTTATAGACTTAAAAGAACTTCTAGATTGTTTGCCAAATTGACATGCTCTACAAATTTTATTTTTTTCAAATTTCAACTTTGGCAAACTAATCACAGAATCTCTTTTAATTAATTTAGACAGTGTATCCATGCTTGCATGACCTAATCTACGATGCCATAACCAACTTGCCTCATTGACCTTAGCATCATTAGCTACCAAGCAGTGACTATTTTTAGCAAGATCATCAAGTTCTACTAGATAAATATTGCCATGTCTTAGTTCTTTGAAAACTATGCTATTGTCAATTGGATTGGTTATGATGCATAAAGATGATTTAAACATAACATCAAAACCTCTATCACATAATTGACTAATGCTAAGTAAATTATGCTTGAGACCATCTACAAACATAACATTATCAATAAAGGTTGAAGGTGTGATTTGTATTTTACTGATACCAATGATGTGACCTTGGTTATTGTCTCCAAAGGTCACCACACCTCCTTTCTTAGGTTATAGGGTGAAAAATTGCTCCTTATCATCCGTCATGTGTCTTGAGCAGCCACTATCCAAATACCAACAGTGTTTATTGAGCTTGGCTGAAAGACACTCCTACATAAGGAAATCATACAGTCTTAGGTACCTAAGTTTTCTTGGATCCTTCAAGGTTAGCTAAGTTAGTTCCTTTTGGAACCCAAATCTTTTTAATCTTCTTTTTAGTTTCTGTTTTTCTATAGTTGCATATATTAGCTTTATGTTCTACTCTACCACAACAAAAACATGTTACATCTTTAGCTTTACTTTCACCGGCTTTTACAAATAAGTTTTTAAGGAATTTCTATTTGTTCTTAGGCGTATACCCTAAGCTGGCTCTATTAAACACAGCTCTTTGACTATTAAGATCATTCTAGTTTTTCAGAACTATAAGTAAACTTCTCAACAATAGGTTTATATTTTTCAAGTTCTTTTGTTAAGTTCAGTTTTTTCTATTTTTAGTATGTTTAGATATTTTGTAAAGTTATCTTTTAAAGTTTGATTGGTATTTTTTAAAATAGAGATTTTCTTTGTTAATCCTTCCTTTTCTTTAATTAAGGTTTCTATTTTTAGTTTTAGTATTTTATTGTTAGTTTCAAGCTCTAGGTTTTCCTTAGTTAGATTTTCTTTGTTCTTAGCTAGCTTTTCTGTCTTATGCATGTGGGTTTGATTAGATAGCTTCAATTCTTTGTTTCTAATGGTTAGTGCTCTACATTCATCCATTAACTCATTAAAAGCATCATATAATTCTTCAAAAGTAAAATCTAAATGGTTTTCAGTACTTACCTCATCCTCATTGGCCATAAGGCAGAAGTTGGCCTTCTCTTCTTGTTCTTCTTCTGATGATGAGTCGTCGGAATCTGTCCAAGTAGTGAAGTGGGCTTTCTTCTTCTTGAATCTACCCCCCTTTTCAATGTGGGGCAGTCGGCTCTGAAATGATCCAGCCTCTTGCACTCATAGCACCCGATTCCCTCACCTTCCTTCTCCTTACCCTTGTCCTTGTGGAAGGAGCTTGAAGGGAAACTTTTCTTGTGAAAGGTTTTCTTTCTATTGATAAACTTTCTAAATTTCCTCACAAGAAGTGCCTCTTCTTCATCCTCCTCATTGTCTTCTTCTTCACGACTGCTACTGCAAGAAAGATCTTTGTTAGAAGAAGTAGACTTGAGGGCAATTAACTTTTTCTTATGGGACGAATCTTCTTCGCCTCATGCATCATTAGAGATCCAAGAAGCTCCTCGAGTGGCAGCATGTTCAAGTCCTTCACTTCTCGAATCGTCTTGACTTTGGCTTCCCATAACCTAGGTAACGAGCGAAGAACCTTCCTAGCAAGGTCACTGTTAGAATAACTTTTACCAAGACTTTTTAGATCGTTGACAATATCAGTAAATCTGGTGAACATACAAGTGATAGTTTCATTAGACTCCATTTAAAATAGTTCATATTTATGAACTAGCATATTAATTTTAGACTCTTTGACTTGATTTGTACCCTCGTGGGCAACTTCAAGCTTATCTCATATTTCTTTGGTAGAATTACAAGTGGAGATCCCATTGAACTCATTAGGATCCAAAGCATAATAAAAAACATTCATTGCTTTGGCATTTAGTTGTGCCTTCCTTCTATCGTTATCATCCCAATCTTTTCAAGCTTGGGAATAGTAATGTTATCAACATAGATAGAAGGAATATGTGGTCCATTAATTATGATGCTCCAAACATCATAATCTTGGGCTTGAATGAATATCCTCATTATAGCCTTTCAATAGGTATAGTTAGCTCCATTGAACAATGGAGGTCTATTGGTGGATTGCCTCTTACTAAGGAAAGATCCAAAAGCGGTTGCCATCTAAACCTTTTACTCCTTTTGAATATTGGAACACCAATCGATATAAGAGCACCTGCTCTGATACCACTTGTTGCCCAAGGAGACAACCCAAGAAGAAGGGTGAATTGGATTTTAATTAATTATTGACCAATTAAAAATAAAGTGAGTGATTAACTAAATTTATTGCAAGTGGATTAGTTAGATCACTAGATGCAATAAATGAAGAGAGAGAAAGAGACAAAGACCAATACAAACAGAGAGAGGTTTATAGTGGTTCGGAGCCAACACTTGCTTCTACGTCCACTTCCCAAGCCGCACTTGGGAGTTTACTATAATCTCTAAGATTACATCCGGTTGTTTTGCAAGATCACAACCAAACTTGTTGTTTTCACGAGATCACAACGAACTCGGTCGGTTTTGACAGGTTTACCGACTAGAACCAAACGATTGATTTTCTGGGGTTACAATCAAACCCAGTTGGTTTTTCTCGGTTCACGAACCACAACCTTATATCGTTGGTTTTAACCTTGGCTCACCAACAAACCTAACTAGCCTTGATTCAATCCCTTGTTGAACCAAGAAGTAAAGCAAGAGTTTAAGTTTACAACAATAAAGCTTCTAAAAAGCAGATTTAGGGCAATATAAACAAAGAGGAGTTAGAAGCCCTCAAACAAATTTGAGTTGTTGAAGTGGGGCTTCTCGATTTCTGAGTCTCCTCTTGAATGAGCCGGAGGATGGGGAACAGTCGATAGAGCTTTGAATGCGAAGGAAACTTTTTGGTTTGAGTTGAATGCACTTCTCCTTTTTTTTGCTTGGATTCACTCTTGAGATGTTTTTGGTGGTTGAAAACCTTTAATGCTCAAGTGGCATAACTCTCTTCTTTTCTACTACTGTTCACTCTGGCTATTTAAGTGATCTTCTTTGAAAAATAGTCGTTAGAGAGGAGATTAGAGCCGTTCTGGTCGACCCATCTGCACAATCTGACAATGTATCCATTGGGATCGAAGTCGACTCGCGCGATCTGAAGTCGACTCGGCTGTTACTGGAATCGACTCGCGCTATACTGGAGATGACTCGGTCACTGTTCCAAATTTGAATTAAAGTGCATGCCTTGTCCTAGAGTCGACTCGCCAACAGCAGAAGATGACTCAGCTCGTTCTCAGGATTCCAGAAATCCAACTTTCTGTATTTCTCTCACGAGTCGACTCGGGCACTTAGGAGTCAGCTCGTTCTCAGAATTCCAGAAATCCAACTTTCTGTATTTCTCTCACGAGTCGACTCGGCCAAACTAGGAGTCGACTCGGATGACTTGGGAGACGACTCTAGAACACCTAGAGTCGACTCGTTCACAGGATCTCCGAAACTAATTCTCTGCCTTTCAAACTGCTTTCCTCTGGAGTCGACTCGGACAAATTGGGAGTCAACTCGGCTCATATAGGAGACGACTCGTAGTCTTCGCGAGTTGGCTATATGGAGTGATTGTTTATAACCCTATTTAATTTTGATGAGCTCAAAGCAATTGAGTATATCTTATACTAATGAATTCAATCTAGTGTTTCAGCCAAATATTTGTGAATGTATGTTTAAGTGTCTCTAGCTTTGGTTCAATACATTTTGGCTAAGTATGGAAATCAGTTTGAACCAAAGTCTGAAGCTCGAGTCGACTCCGGAAGATTACGAGTCGACTCCAAGTGTTTCAGAAGCTCTGGCACACGCTCGAGTCGACTCCGATACACTACGAGTCGACTCCGACTGAGAACTGACAGAAAGACAGAAAGTTGATTTTCAGACCCTGTCAGCGAGTCGACTCCAGAAGGGTTCGAGTCGACTCCGATGGTTGCCGAGTCGACTCCCGACGTTTCCGAGTCGACTCCAAAGGGTAACAGAAGAAAGACAGAACAATGTATTTCAGACCCTGCAACCGAGTCGACTCCAGAAGGTTACGAGTCGACTCCGAAGTTTGGCGAGTCGACTCCTAGTTAAGTACGAGTCGACTCTCAGAGGAAAGCAAGACTAGAAGGCAGTTCAAGCCAAAACACAGAGGATCAGTTTTCGGATTTTGAGAGCCGAGTCGACTCCAACAAAGTGCGAGTCGACTCCGAGGCAGTTCAACTCAAAACACAGAGAAACAGTTTTCGGATCCTGAGAGCCGAGCCGACTCCAAGTACTCCCGAGTCGACTCCCAAGTCAGCCGAGTCGACCCCAACAAAATCCGAGTCGACTCCGAGGCAGCTCAACTCCAAACACAAAGGATCAGTTTTCGGGCTCTGAGAGCCGAGTCGACTCCAAGATGATCCGAGTCGACTCAAGAAAGAAATACAGAAAAACAGATCTCTGGAACCCTGAGAACGAGTCGTCTCCGGAGGGTCGAGTCATCTCCAGACATTGGCGAGCCGACTCCAGGGTTGGCCGAGTCGACTCCAGAACGGGACAGCACTTTAATTCAAATCCTGAACAGTGGGCGAGTCGTCTCCAGTAAAGTGTGAGTCGACTCCAGCAACAGCCGAGTCGACTCCAGATCGAGCGAGTCGACTCCGACCCCAACGGATACACTGTCAAGAGTTGCAGAGTGTGTAGAACGGCCACAAAAAGGTGTCTAACGGCTAGTTTTCAAAGTGGACTGCTTATATAGCCAGAGTGAACAGTAGTAGACATTAAGAGAGCTATTCCATTCAAACAAAAAGGGATTTCCACCTACCAAAGGCTCTCAAGAGTAAATATAAGAGAAAGAAGGAAAAAGCGCATTGAACTCCATCCAACAAATGTCTCCCTCGCATTCAAAGCTCCCCTTCTGACAGCAAATCTTCAGCACATTCAAGAGGAGTTGCAGAGTTTGAGAAGCCCCTTTCTCCACATCCAAAAATCTGTTTGAGGGCTTCTAACTCTTCTTTGTTCATATTATTTATATACACTTTTCAAGAAGCTATCCTTGTACTCTTTTCAAACTGCTTTTCTTACTTGATTCAATCAGCGGATTGAATCAAGGGTGTTAAGGTTGGTTGGTGAGCCGAGGGTAAAACCAACGTGTAAGGGTTCGATTGTGATCCCGGGAAAACAATCGGGTGGTTCTAGTCGGTGAGCCTGTGAAAACCGACCGAGTTCGTTGTGATCTCGTAAAACAACAAGTTGGGTTGTGAGCTTGTAAAACAACCGGCTGTAATCCGAGGGATTATAGTGAACTCCCAAGTAAAGCTTAGGGAGTGGACGTAGGAGCAAGGGTTAGCTCCGAACCACTATAAAATCTCTTGTATTTGTGATTGTTTCATTGTCTCTTCCATTCCCTTCATTCACTGCATATAGTAAACTAATTAATCCACTTGCAATAAGTTTTAAGTAGTTACTCACAAGGTTTTTTAATTGAAAAATTACTTAAAACCCAATTCACCCCCCCCCCCCCCTCTTAGGTTGTCTTTTTGGGCAACAGGCTCGCTGACAGGATCTCAAAAACTAACGTTCTGCCTTTTTGTCAGCTTCTTCTTAGAGTCGACTCGGGACCATCTGGAGTCGACTCGCCAAGCACCAGAGTCGACTCGCAACCTCTTGAAGTCGACTTGCTCTCAGGGCCGAAAATCCATCGTTCTGTCTTTCTATTTGTTCTCAGTCAGAGTCAACTCGCAGAGTCGACTCGCAGAGTCCCGGAGTCGACTCGAGTTTGTGCCAGAAACTTGCAAGCGTGCCGGAGTTGACTCGCAGAGTCCAGGAGTCGACTCGTAATGCAGACTTTGGTTCAGACAGAGTTCAATACTTAACCAAAAGACTCTGAACCAAAGCTCAAGGTACTTGACAGAAATTAATAAAGATTCACCTGAAACACTAGATTGAATTTATTAAAACAACATAAAACATACTCAAGTGCTTTGAGCTCATCAAAATCAATTAGAGAAAACTCAATTACTCCACAATAGTGTTGTGAGATCTGTATAGGTGGATGGATGATAGTGTATAGAGCATTTTAAGATTTGTGCAAGTGGATAGTTTATAGAGGATCGAGCATTTTAAGATCGGTATAGATAGATGAATGACAAAGATAGCCTCTTTAAATTAAGAATATTTTTTTTTTCTCATTTTGTTAAAGATGTTAGTATCAAGATAGACACTGGGGCTACATTGCAACAAATTTAAAGTTTTGGTGTCTAACTGATATTTCTTAAACTTTTGAGATCTAAACATAAATAGCTTAAATTTAAACGAATGTCCCAGTAATTGTTTCTATATAATATATAATAATATGATATAATAACATCATAAAAGTAATTATATATTTATACTATAATATAATTAAAAAATATAATAATATATTAGTAAATATTAATTAATTATTGTAATTCATTTCGGACCATCTGATTTTGACAAATATTATAACCGATTTTTTTTTTTTGTTTTAACGGGTTTTTCAGACAACATGTGTCCGAATACACCCAAGAAAATCAAAATACACGATCTCACGTAGTGCCAATGGCAGCTCCCTCTCTCCTCCCCACAGGACGTATCCTGAGTGGTGGGCCGCGTATGCAGCCACCCAGTCAGCCGCCCCGTTGGCCTCTCTGAATACATGCTTGGCCTCAAAGGCCAAGCCATCCCTGACCAACATCCTAATGTCCCGAATCAGAGGGTGGTCAGTGCTCTCACCACTCGGGCCCCGTCGGAGCCACCCAATGACTGTAGCCGAGTCACCCTCCAAGATGATCAAGCTGGCCCGCAACACCTGCCGCGCATGGCGAAGACCTGCCCAGACAGCTCGCAACTCTGTCCCTCGAACTGATATGTCGAACAACCGCCAACCGCTCGCTGCCACTACCCCAGAGAAGATATGGCGGAATATTATAACCGATTTCGACCTGGAAGAGTTTCAGCTAAATACGGGCTGCTGCGCCATCTAACCAAACTTGGAGAGAGGAAACGAATTCCCAAATATCTTTCCCGGCAAAACTGGTTTTCCCGGGAACTAAAAGTTTGACTCGACCTTTTCGACCACCCTAAATCGCTTTCGGCTTCGGGAAGCGGACCCACGTTGCCCTTCCAGCAGGAAACGGAATCCCAACAGCACAAGCATCACATCCCCCACGGAATCTCGAAATCCCGCCATACGTAGTTTTCATGGCTGACATGTTTCAATCCCCATACACCGATTTCTGCTGACGTGCAAGAGTTTCATTTGCCCACATGGCGGGCCAATGCGTCCCGAGTCCACGCGTCATTCCAATATGGCTGTTTCCTGTGACACGTGAGGAGCTGATCGTCTCCCGAGCAAATGACGCCAAGCGAGCGGTTATGTGATCGGACGGAGGCGCATCCCTCCAAGCGCTCCCGACCGGTGTGCTTGGATTTGCTCAATATCCGGTAAATATAATTCAATTCTGACCGGCTTCCTGCCTACGCTATTGATTCGTCTGATGGCTTGGTCTCCAGTTAGGTGGAGATGCAACTAGATCCTGGTCCAGTTAAACAATTAAGTGCTTGATTACCTGTGGATCATTTTCCATCCACCAGCACCGACTCACTCAGAGGCTATTTCATTCTGCCACATATTGGAAAAAAAAGACTATTGACTCTATGAAGGAAGATACGAAATATGACACACCGAAACTCTATCTTTTTATAATGGCACCTAAATTTAGGTCTTCATTTCCGAATAAGGTTAGATCTTAGTTCAGTGAAACAAATATTAGACTGCTTAATTTGTTAGGTGGATCGATTTGAATAATACTACTACCACTGCAAAAATTAAAAAAAGTTTGGTGCGGATACCAGTACCGAACCGCCTGTTACGTAAAGCCACGGTCGTCACAAGAGGATGGTCCAGTCATTTTCGTTGTGGATAGATTAATTTTATATTATATTATTTTATTTTATTTTATATTGATTGGATTTACTTATATATTGTCGTTTTAGGATATTTATGGGATTATTTTCTTTATAGGGATCTTTTTGTTATTTCTTTATCCTATATATATGGTCCATGCACTTGTTTAGAATTATTAAATGATTGAATGGAAATAGACCTTTTCTCTGAAACCCTAGTGTGAAGCCACGGCCAAAGCCAGGTGAAAGTCTGGTTCTTTTTCTTCCTTTCCTCTTTTCTTTTTCTTCCGTCTTTCCTCTTCTTCCTGCAGTTGTCCTACATCAGGATTAAACCTACATAATTATATTTCTACATGCGGTTTGATTTTTCAAATTTGCAGTACCAAGCTCATGAGCGACCAATATGAGGTCATTAAGTGGAGACCAATGCGAACCTAATTTTAAGATGAAGGGCCGGTCATCAGTGCTGGAAAAGGAGGTACTCTCACCAGGAGTGATGGGATTCCGGTCAATAGTAGCTTACTAACAAGTGGACCGGGGGTTTTCGGGACGTCACGTGCTGCCAACTCAACTGTCTCGAGATCCTTATTTCTCCAACCCACTCTCTGTCACACACACTCGGACATCTAGTTTTATACAAAACTCACTGTTATTTTAAGTTCATCTCGGTGCTTTGCTTTTGGAAAGGCTGTGCTTTTCCCCGCCTTTTGCAGTCACAAAGGCTAAGATCCTTTTCCATTGCTCATTTCGTACGGCACAGACTTTCCTGCACCTGACCGCACTCTGCCATTAATAAACAACGTGCCGGCTGTAGAATCCCAGCCAGCATCCAGCTTGGAAAAACATTACCAACCCTAACCACAGGATCACCACTAGATCTCAACGGAAGCTTTGGCCTTCCGCTGCGACAGCTATTTATGAGAATAGAGTTATGCAGCCATTTCAGTTTGTTTGGGAACCAAAGATGGTCTCATAATAGGAGGAAAATTGTCATTCATGTCGAAAAAGTTATTTCTTTAAACTTATTAACTTTCTACTCCTAACCAAATTCAAGGCTGAGCATACTATTGTCTATATATAAAAAATATATATATATTTTAAGAATACAATTAGGGACGCAAATGAGCCGAGTAGCTTGCGCTCGACTTGGATCCTAGCTTGATTCGACTCCACTCGAATCCAAACTCGGCCCAGCTCGACTATTAGAACGCTCGAATAGTTTGAACTGTTTTTCGAGTAAAGCTCAAGTAACAAAATACTTGTCTTGCAAGCTTATGAGCCTAATCTAATATACCTTTTTTTTAATAATATTATAATTTATTTATAATATATTTTATAATTTAATAACTTAAAATATAATATTATATTATATTTTGTTTTGACCATATTTGTTAATTGTGATCGAGGTTCAAACTCGAATTCGAGTATGGCTCAGTTAATATTCGAGTCGAGTTGAGTCGATTTTAAGTATTTTTCTTTAATCGACTCGAGTTTAATTTTAAATATTAAAATTCGATTGATTTTGAGTCGAATTTTGAGTCTAAGTATTTTGAATAAAGTCAAGCTCAAGCTCCTAGATAATCAGCTTGGGCCCTCAACTGCACGTCCAGATAAAATTATCCTAATTCCCTTTCAAACAATCATTAAGAGCTACAAATTTCTCAAAGCAAAAATACTAAGAACTACAAATTTCCTACCGTGTATTCTGTGGGACCCTGCTGCCAGGCAGTCATTTAGTGCTGGCTCTAACTCCCTTCGTCCACCGAGGCGCCGTTGCTGCGACGAACGCCCAAAAGACGGGGACGCTGCCTTGGAGCTCGCCTTCTCTCACGAAGAGATCGAGATAGATGATAGCTTCGTCTCGAGTTCTGCTTTCTCTTTTTACCGTGCTCCTGCTTCTCTCTTTTACCTTTTCGGAATCGTTTGATACGGCGTAAATGCCATATTATTCATGGGAAAGAAGGGAGGAAGCTCGTGGTTGACGGCGGTGAAAAGGGCCTTCAGATCTCCCTCCAAGGACTCGGACAAGAAGTCCTCCAAGCAACGAGAGGAACAAGACCAGGATGAGGAGGAGAAGGTTAGCGAGTCCATAAGAAGCCTCACTCTCTCTTCCCTTTCTATTTCGCTTTGCTGAATCAAATGTGTTACGTTTCTTTGATACCTTGTTTTGGTTAGCATAAGAGGGAGAAGAGGAGATGGATCTTTCGGAAGTCTTCGGCCCACGAGCAACAGCAGCAGCAGCAGGCGCAGCTGGGGAGGGCGGCGCCGGCGGCAGCGGTGACACCGGAGCAGAGGCGCGCCATCGCACTGGCCATGGCCACCGCGGCAACGGCGGAAGCGGCGGCGGCGACGGCGCAGGCCGCGGCGGAGGTGGTCCGGCTTACGAGGCCTTCTTCGGCCAGCTCCGTCCGGGAGCACGACGCCGCCATCGTTATCCAGACGGCCTTTCGAGGATACCTGGTACTCTCCCACCTCGTTTCCTTTGCCAAAGATTCGACCTTTTAAACATCTGAGGTGACTTCTTCGTGCTGGGGAATGGGGGGGGAAGGCGAGGAGGGCGCTGAGGGCTCTGAGAGGGCTGGTGAAGCTCCAGGCTCTGGTGAGGGGGCACAACGTCCGGAAGCAAGCGAACATGACGCTGAGATGCATGCAGGCCCTGGTGAGGGTCCAAGCCCAGCTGAGAGACCAGCGGGTTCGGCTCGCCCAGGAGGCGACCGGGTGCAGCAGCAACAAGTCCTCCGTCAGCTGCGACACCTCCTTCTGGGACCCCAAATACCTCCAAGAGCTCGAACAGAGAAGATCCATGGTTACTACACACCCTTTTCCTTTGATTAATGGTTTCAAAGTAGGATTCTTTCTAACGATGGGAGATACTTGCCAGTCGAGAGAAGGGAGTAGTTATGCGGACGACTGGGACGACCGGCCACGGACTATTGAGGATATCCAAGCTATGGTGCAGTGCAGGAAGGAGGCTGCTTTGAAACGAGAGCGAGCCCTCTCATATGCTTTCTCTCATCAGGTACCTTCAACATGATATTTCTCCTCTGCTTCAGAATGTGAACTCCGATACGTCTGTGTTTTGCTCTGTTCTGAGACCTATTTCCGACCCTTTTGGAAGTTCTGGAGACCCGATAGAAACCTCTCCCCGTCGCTCGAGGAAGAAGAGGAAGTGGCCTCAAGAGGAGATCAGAGGCCACCGAGGTGGACGGACCGTTGGATTGCCTCGAGGTCATCTTTTGATAATAGAGCCAGCAGCAGGGGAAGAGCCTCCACCGACCAGATAGACCCCATCAAGACCCTGGAGATCGACCAAGCTCGGCCCTTCTCTTATACCACCACCACAACGAACCACCGAAGGCCGCCCCAACCCAGCTCGCACCAGCTATCCTGCCCGCTTGGCCGCTCCCACCACTCCCCTGTCACGCCGTCACCCTCCAAGTCGCGGCCGCTGCAAGTGCGCTCCGCAAGCCCTCGCTGTGGGAGGGAGGAGGGGAGCTGCTCCGCCTACTACCACCACGGAGCGTCGCGCCACCACCGGGCGGCGGTGCCGAACTACATGGCGGCGACGGAGTCGGCCAAGGCCCGGGCGCGGTCGCAGAGTGCGCCGAGGCAGAGGCCGGCGACGCCGGAGCTGGAGCGGGGGGCGGGATCCGTGAAGAAGCGGCTTTCCTTCCCGGTGCCGGAGGCGTACGGTTATGGCGGGTACTCGCAGAGCCTGAGGAGTCCAAGCTTCAAGAGTGCGGCCGGGCGACTCGGGGCGGAGCAGAGGTCGATCGTGTCCTCGTCCTGCAACGATAGCTTCGGCGGCGAGGTGTCGCCGTCGTCGACGACGGAGCTCCGGCGGTGGCTCAGGTGAGAGAGAATCGACGCGAGTGTGTCGCTCCGTCGATGGGGGGAAGACTCGTACTTTGTCGGTGGGCTTGGTGGTGCTGTTGAGCTTCTTTTGCCGTACTTTTCTAAGTCATTTGTTGGTGAGTTTCGGGTTAGGGAACAGCGATTGGCATTGATTTGGGCTGCTGCTTCTCTTTATGATCGGATAACTTGTAGGATTTGGTCATACGGTGGACTTTTTGACTAGATGGATTGGGGTTGACAAACTGGAGCTGTAAGTAAAATTGTTGTGGCTCATGCGTGAGTTGGTTTTATCCATTTGAGTCATGGGTGATGGCCCTGGACCTGGTCCAAGACCCAAATTTCATTCATTTGGTGGACCGGTTCACTTGGATTGTGTTTTTCTTTTGCCTCTGTTTATTGTTCTTTCCCTTGTTCACATTTGAGTACTCGAGTGTTGTTGGGAAAATGTAGACAAGTTTAACTCATGGCTACAACATTTTATGCATGCCTATCTGCTTATGGTGGGTAAACATTGAGAGGCCTTGAGCAGGAAACATAGAAGACATCAAATAACGCTTCTAATCTTATCGAAATCCTACACACTTGATAGGTGCTTTGATTGTCCATTCGCACACGCATCATATATAAAGTAGCTAACTGGCGAGCAAATGTCACAAACCACCCCTAGCATAAATAGTTTGCACCTAAATAATTGCATATAGAAGGGTCATGTATTTGGGTGGCCAGCCATTCATAGATAAAATTTTGAGTTTGCTAATTTGGGTACATATTGCTAAATACTTCACCATGTACACTAGTTGATGCTAATATTGTTTTTTTCCTTTTTAAAATTCTTTTTAGTTCTTTGAGTTGGGAAGTTTAGCTATTGGTGTTCTATAATTACAATTGTTGATGCCCAAATCCTACCCAACCCTTTGTTGATGATCTAGAGACATAATGGGCATCAATCAATCTGCTCGGTCCGTAATGGTGCAAGGCAAAGCAACCGATCTATCGTGGAGAGTCATTGATCTGCACATAGAGAAAAGGACAGCCTGTTGGGGTGGCTCGGGTTGGGCCCCCTCCAATACTTAAGTCGGGTAGGATTTTGGAATAACAACAAAAAAGTAGCAAGAGAACATATAATAAAAAGCATCAAAATATAATGCTTGGCCCCCGGCCTATGGGAGCTCAACCATCTAAGGCTCGACCATCGGAAACTTGACCATAGGAGGGTCGGCCTAGGAGTGCTCGGTCTCAAGTGTTCGGCTAGGGAGCTCGATCTGGAGTGTTTGGTATGGGAGCTCGATCTAGAACCTCGACATGGGAGCTCGATTTGGGTGCTTGGCTTGCGAGCTTGGCATGTAAGCTCGGTTTCGAGTGCTCGACATGGGAGCTTAATTTGGAATGCTCGGCTTGGAAACTTGGTCTGGTGTGTTCCACATGGAAACTTGGCTTGGAGTATTCAGCATGAGAATTCGGTTTGGATTGCTCGGCTTGGAAGCTCAGTATGGTTTTGATTGACAGTCACGCATCCCATGTGCACAGCGCTTGTAACTTGGGTGGCACAAAAAGGCAGCCTTCTTGAACTCATGTTGTGGTCTCCAAGGATGTGCGGCCAGGGAGCTCAGCATGCTTCTGGTTGGTGGTTGTGCGTCCAGTGTGCACAATGCTCGTGTATTGGATGGCTCGGAAAGGCCGCCTCCAGGGACTAGCATCTTGGTCGCCAAGAATACACAGCCTGAGAGCTCAAAATGTTCTGGTGGACCATTGCATATCCCATTTGCACGGTGCTTGTGTCTTGAGTGGCCTCTAGGGACTTGCGTGCTAGTCTTTAAGGATGTGCGACTTGGGAGCTTGGCATAATTCTAGTCCACGGTCATGCAACCCATCTGAAGAGGAGACAGCATGAGGTGATGGCCATTGAAGAGGAGTCAAATGTAGAAGTAGCAATGAGAGCTTGAAAGGCTCTCCGTAGGAGCCTCTCGTCGTGAGAGCTTGTCACCATGAGAGCTTAAGAGTTTCTCACCATGAGGGCTTGAGAACTGCTCACCATCTGTACTTGAGAGCCTTTGGTCGTCCTTCCCCTTCACTTGGGATTCCTTGCCCCTATTTATATAGAGGAGGGACAATGTATATATTACATTTTAGAGGCAAACATTAAGGAATTGTCGTAACCTTCTTTCATATTTGGATTCAAACTATCATAATATCCTTTCTTATTTGGACAGTGCCAGGAATTCAAATTTTTTCGAATTCAAATCTTTTCAAAATCTTCACTATGTGTCGAACCATGATAGGTGGATTAGATTTAGGCCACATCAATAATATATATATATATATATATATATATATATATATATATGATTATATATCTATAGATTTTGAAAATTTGAAAAATTTTATGGGATTTCAGTAAAATTTGAAAATTTTTTGAAAATTTTAGTAAAATTGTGATGCCCCTATATTTCTTGTCAATTTTATGGGATTTCATAGTTGACTAGTGCTCTGGCATTCTTGGAAGCGCTAGTTCAAAATTCATATACATTTTCATTATGAAAGGCTCTGGATTTGTTTTTTGTGGTAGGTATCCATTTTGAAATATTTCCTCCAATAAAATCTTATTCTCCATTGCCAAAATCCCTTTGAAATTTGCAGTTTTGAAAGCATAGTTTTATTCCTCGATGACTTCAAATGAATCTTATTTATACCTTCCTTGCAATCATTTTGAAGTAATCATCCCTCTCGGCTCTAACCAGTGACTACAAAATATAACCCATCTTTTTCTTTCTCAATCTTTTGACCAAACCTAAGAACTTAATGCTTGAGAAATTAAAGCTGATAAATTTATCAAAGAAACAATTTTCATTTTTTGTTCAACCGCCTTATTAGAGCATAATAACTTTGAGGGTTTTTTTATTTCCTTTTTTCTAGAGCAAATCATAAGAAAATCATTGGTTTTTATTCATTAAGTTTTTATTCATGAAGAGTCCAAGCCGACTTGGATTCTATCCCATGGGCCAAAAAAAGATTCAATTTAAGTAGAAGTCTTAATTAGTAAGTTATTTGAATGAGTCAATTGTTTGATTTAATTTAAAAGAGTCCATGTTTAGTAGGAGTTCATGTTTAGAATGAGTCTCCTTTTTCTCTTTCGCCTAGCCTTGTGGGTAATTAAGTGGAAGTGTGACTCTTCCCTTAAACCCATATTTGTTTCTTGCTAATCTCGCCACCTAGCCCTAATCCCTTAGAATCCTTTTTCCTTTAGGACTCCAAGACTTCATCCACGTCCAAGCCCCCTCACGTTCCAAACCCAAATCAAATTTGGGTTCAAACCAAAGACCATCCACCCCATTCAATTAAGTCCAATCCTTCCAACCGACCACTAATTTTTGGACCCAAGTAAACCCCTTAGCCATCTCATCTTCCTCCTTCCTCCATCCAAGAACCCTAGCCGCCCATTACCAAAGGAAAGAAGAGAGAGAGAGAGAGAGAGAATTTCAGCTATCATCCATAAAATCCAGCAACACCTGTTGCCCAAGGTGACAACCCAAGAGGGGGGGTGAATTAGGTTTTCTAAAAATTATATTCCCTAATTTTTACTTTGAATTGAATGCAGCGGAATGATAAGATGTTATTTACTTAAGCTCTAGGCAATTACAAGTAAAGTAGTGAAAAATTAAGCTAGAGCAATTATACTATGGCTTTAGGGTGCAATTGATCTAAAATTAACTTATAGTTGTATGATCAATTTTAATCTATGTGTATGGTAAGAATGGAGAGGAAGCTAAGCAAATTCTAAACAATCACTTATAACTCTATAGAAAACAAAGCTAGAGATATTACATAATCAAGTACGAATGTAAGGCATGAAATACAAGAGATAAGGCATCACAAACACAAAGATGTATAGTGGTTCGGTGCACCCCAGCACCTACATCCACTCCCCAAGACCTCTTGAAAATTTCACTATAATCCCTCAGATTACAGCCGGTTGTTTTACAAGCTCACAACCCAACTTGTTGCTTTGTGAGATCACAACGAACTCGGTCGGTTTTCACAGGCTCACCGACTAGAACCAACCGATTGTTTTTTCCGGGTTCACAATCAAACCCAGTTGATTTTTCCAAAGGCTCACCAACCACAACCTTACAACGATTATTTTCCGGGTTCACAATCAACCCAGTTGGTTTTTCCAAAGGCTCACCAACCACAACCTTACAACATTGGTTTTTCCTTTGGCTCACCAACAAACCTTAACCCCTTGAGGGATTGAATCAAGTTACAAGATATTAGAACAAGAGTTTAAATCAAATACAAGCTTCTCAAATAAGCAAATATAGCAAATATAAACAAGTAAAGTAAAGAGAAGAACCCCTCAAACAAATTTGTAGATGAAGGAACTCGGCTTCTTCTTTACTTGACCCTCTTCTGATTTTGCACGAAGTAGAGGATCACCGAGGCAGCACACAGTTGGAGAGAAAGCTTTGGGATTCACTTGGATGCTCTTCTTCTCTCTCTTTTACTTTGAATGGCCCTTTTGTGCTTTTGGGAGATTTCTCTTATAATCTCTTTGAAATCTCTTCCCTAAATGTTCTCTCTCACTTTCATAACTTCTTCCCTAGCTCTCCTCTTGATTTTATAGCTTTGGATGGCTTGGGAACAAAAATCTAGCCGTTAGAGATAAAAATAGAGCCGTTGGAGTCAAGAAAAAACTAGCCGTTACGCCTTCCAGTGTGCTGGAGTCGACTCGGCTGAAGTAGGAGTCGACTCCGCTGAAATAGGAATCGACTTGTGAATAGTAGTCTGTCGGCACTGTAGCTGGGAGTCGACTCCGCACTGTAGCGCTGAAGTAGGAGTCGACTCGAGCACTGTAGCACTGAAGTAGGAGTCGACTCGAGCACTGTAGCGCTGAAGTAGGAGTCGACTCGAGCATGTAGCGCTGAAAATCAACTCTCTGTCTTTTTATTTATTCTCAGTCGGAGTCGACTCGTAGAGTATCGGAGTCGACTCGAGCACTGTTTCTTGAAACTCCAGAGTGCCAGAGTCGACTCTAAACTTCCAGGAGTCGACTCGAGGACTATTCTTTTGAATCTTTCTTTGAATTTGCTCCTCTAACTTGAATCATTTGAACTTGAAACTTGGGCCAATAAAGTGTAGCTTTCTTCCAACTTTTTTTGAGAGCTTTTGAGGCCTTCTTGTATTTTTCCAACTTGCTATGTTCCTTGCAAAACAAATTATCTTTCTTCTTGCAACACAAACATTGGTATTTATACTTCAAGGTTTTGTGATCATCAAAATCAATCTTTGGATCATCAGTCTCCCCCTTTTTGATGATGACAAAAATTGGAGTATATGCAATATAAAATATATTGTGTTCTAGAAGTAATGCATAGCTAAGTTGTTTGAAGTAGAAAATAGATATCTTTAAAATATACTTCATGATAATGCTTTAGATTTAATCAACTTAACATAATCAACACATAAAGCATTATGAGCATATACTTAGATATTTCTCCCCCTTTTTGACAACATCAAAAAGATAGTGAAACATTAAGCACAAAGATAAGAATACTCAAATATTTCTTTTTCTTATTGTACTCTGATTTGCATGTCAAATTATTGCAAGAATATAAATCATATAACTCAAGGCAATAATGTTAGAAAAAGATTAATAAGCATAGACTAGAGCCAATTAAGATAATTTCAGAGCAGAACACATCGAATGTGATTTCAAAGATAGTTTTCAAATCAAGTACAGATGGAAATTAATTCAAGGAGTATCAAGAATGATATTCAAAGAAAGCACGAATGGAAATCTAACCCCCTTTTTTTGAAAGATCTTTAATAACAAGTATGAAAGCTTGTTTATTTAAGTCCTTTGGCCCAATATATTAAGTATGAGAGCAATCTAATCAATTTTCAGAGTATAAGATCAAAACTTATATACTTGAAAAATATACCATCATGTTGGATCATTAATTCTTAATGACTTCAAGATTTTTTTATGATAATAAGAGCATTAGGGCACAAATACCAAAATATGAATTCATGCAATTTATGATATATCTTAGAGCATACATAAAATTCAAAGCTTTGAAGGTTCTTTTAAAGCTCTTTTAAAGACTTTATTCCTTTAAAAAGAAGCACATTTTGGTACACATAATAATGGATTGGCACGAAATTGAAGTTCTAAAGAACAAGCCAATAAGAACTCATTAATGAATTCCAAAAATAGGTTTTCTAAGAGATACTCAAGAAAATTCAACACATTATTCTTCCCCTTTTTCATTAAATTAGAGGCTCTTAAGATCAACTATTTGAATTGCAATTTGGTTCATGATTGATGCATAAGATATACTAACCAAATAATAAGCCTCAAGGTTCCTTCTGAAATTTTCTTTCTCCCCCTTAATTGATCGTTCCATTTAAGAGTTTAGAATTTGAAGATAATGTTCAATAAAATTGTCAATCTCGAAAATATATTTTCTATAAGTTTCAGCATATTTTCATAAGACTCAAGGTTTGAGATAAGACAACCTTTATAGAACTCATCTTAAGATATAAGCAAGTCACGCAATATAAGGACGTTCATCAAAATCAATCCATAAAACATTCAAGATATTCATCAAATGGATGTAGCCTTTTGCATTTAGATTGAATATCTAAAGCTCCCCCTCAAAAGATGCATTCTTCTTTAATCATTCTTTTCTTTGTTGAATTTCAGATTTTGATGATAAACGTGAATAGAACTGAAATTCTATGATATCGAGAATGTAGAGTGATCTAGAATTATTTACAATTTATAGCAATTACTCTTTCTAATCCTTCAAGAACAAGTTATGCTTTCTCTTAATCTTTGAGAAAATGTATAGAAATATTAATTAGAATGATTCATTTGAAGCTCAATTTCTTTCAAAAGCATTTACATTTTCTTTTTTTTAAGAATCATTTGAGTGAGCTGAAATATTTCTAGCTTTAAGATCATTCACTCTTTTTTAAAAAATATATATATTTTGATGGAAGTCTTTAAGAATGTAGGAGAGAAAAACATATAGATGATCATTGAAGTATGCATATTTATAGAACTCAATTTCTTAATCATAGTTTTTCAGCAATGTATACATGAAACACAAAAAAATTTTTCAATATCAAAATAAAATCATATATTTAACAATATTTGTTTGCAATCAAGATCATCGAAAGATACATCATTTAGACCAATATTAGTACACTTTAAAGATAAGAAATGATATATTTCAGATGCGTATCGGGGCAAGCAATCAAGGCATCAGAATTATTCTATTTTTCTTAAACTGTAGTTTTATCTAGAAATTCATATTGAGTTTAAGCTTTTATACAAAATCAAATTCTGAATTTCATAAAGATTTTCAATAGAGGCTTTCAAAATCATAATTTGAGATATGTATCTTCCACATTGTAGCTCATCTTAAATCATTACGATTGAAAACACATATTTCAAACATATAAGAGCATATTCAGAATATTTGTATTTATGTTGAGTTTTGGTATGAATTAGAACATTATATACCAAAGTTAGGCAAGTTGAAAGATAAAACAAAATCAATTCATTTTGCCTAAATAGAGATATACTTCTCTTCTCCTTTTTACAAATTTATTCAACTTTCAGATTTCAAAGATGATTGTGAACGACAAATCTAAATTTTTTTTCAATAATACCATAAAATAACTTCATATAGTATTTCAAACATTCAATCAAATTATCCAAGTATGGAGCATTACAAAATATTGAGAACCCATAATTCAAAACATCATGCCACATGCAAAATATATTATGTGTTAAGTCATGCATTAAAATATTAAGAACAAGCATGTTAATGATCAAAATCAGTTCTTTTCAAATAAACTCCTCCTATTTAAATATAATCTTGCACTGATTTCATCCTTAAAGTATGTTTTCAAGTGATTAAAAATTTGACTTGATTCTTCTTATATACTTTCATTTACTTTGTCTTTCATTTTTACTTTCTTATGCTTTATACTCTATTTGCTCCCTATCCGGTGGAGTTGGAAGGGGCACGAGGTACTACCACTAGCCTCCCTCTTGTGCCGTCCCTAATATACCCTACACCGAATAGTTGGGTCAAATAGTGCCGGGTACTACCACTAGCCTCCCCATTGGCACCATTCCTATGATGAGCAATATAGAAAGGTTAAAATGTTCACTTCAAACTCTCCCTGTTTAAGTGTAATTAATTACGAATTTTATCCCTTCCAAAAGAATGCTCACACAAGTCTCACAAATGTGCCGAATATATTATGCTTGTTTTGCTTTTCCTTAAGATTGGAGTATTTGCCTTCACTTAGATTTTACTTCTCTTGAATAATATCTATTTTCTTTTCTTTATCTCTCTCTCTTTTTGTTATTCTCAAGTAATTTATATGAAAGAGCAGAATAAAGAAATAATCTTATATATCATATAGATGTATATCATGCAAACAACATTTTTATTATGCTCAAGAATTCATAGCTTCTCACAAGTCATTTTAAATCAGCATTTTAAGCATATACTTGTGTATTTCATGGTTATGATATAGGCAAAGGAACATTTTAGTTTGAGCAAACCATGAATCAATTTCTAAAAGCATAAGTCAATTAATACATATATAGACATGATATTAAGAAATTAATAATTAAAGATTTTAACCATGCCACAATAAGATTTAAGTTATTGACTTTGCTCAGCTAATTTATGAGAGAGGTATCTAAAATTATCTATTCATTCTATATTCTTCAAGTCAAACTAGATTTCTTATGTGTGAACTTTTGGCTGAAGAATGTCCTCTCTCTTGTTTGCATGTGAATGTTTATTGTATCTTATGTGGAGGTGTCCTTCAAGTTGAAATCTCTCATTTTCTTGCTCAAGGATCCTGCATTATTAACAAACTCCTTTTCTTTCTTAACAGAAAGTCATTAGTTTCTTCAAGATACAAACCATTCATCCAACATATTTTTAACTAGATAACTCAATATAAGATATGACAATAGTTGAATGTTGAGTCACTTTACTCAAGAGATTGCCTAAATATATGCAAGCACATATCACTTGAACTAAAGAGATAGTTTCATTAACCAAGATGGTTCAAGGACAAGCATGTGAGGCAATAGGAAGATTCATCAAGGTCAAATCAATTTCTTATTTTCAAAATCAATTTAGTTTAGATTTTATTTGCTTAAGATAATTATCAATAAGACACGCTAGCTAAGTTTTAATCAACTTATCTTAAACAGTTGTTTCTATCAAAATTCAGATTATGATTCATTTGTTATCAATAAAATATGATTAATTAGAGTTAGATTGAAGTCTTGCACAAGGGCACATAATGAGCATACAATCTGGTCTACTAGCTGTATGATAAAATAATTATTCTATCATGCTTCAATACAGCTTTAAAACAATAGATCTACTTTGCTCATCCTTTTCAAATTCTACAAGATAGGGTCATAGACATACCTTCTTCATGCTAATTTTCTATAAGAGTTTTCTTGTGGACTAACTTTGGTCAATGAAGATCCCCTTTCTTGTTTGTCTTAATTTGGGAGTTCAAGAAAAAATGTTAATTCATTCATTATACATATTTCAAACTCACTTTGCATGAACTTAGTAAAATCTCCATATAAATCTTCATTAGTAGAACCAAAAATGATGCCATCAATGTATGCTTTGAGCAAGCAAGATATCACAAATTCTTCTTTTTAACGTATAGATTTATCATTATTACTTTTTATCAAAAAGTTACTCAAGCTTTTATATATCATGCTTTTGATGCTTGTTCTAAATCACATATTGCTTTATCATATTTGTAATGAGTGTTTTCAAATAAGGTGGTTATTTTACATAGATCTTTTCTAATGAAATAACCACATAGGAGTGTATTCTACACATTCATTTGACAAAATATAAAGCTCATAAAGCAAGCAAATGATAATGGTGATCTTAACTTCTAATCGTGCAAGAATTTCATCAAGATCTATTTCATCTTTTCTTGATTTAGTCTTTTAGTAGTCATCAATTTTTCTTCATTAAGTGCATTTCTGAAAAATCCAATTTGGTTCTAATTATTAACAAGTTTTCAGATTGTTATATGTAAAAGATTAACCATATACATATATAATTTGATTTTAGTATCTTGATAATAAATCATTAGTCTCATAAAGAATAAAATAAATTGGTATTTCTACAACTAGAATCTTTTCATTGAATGTTCTATATGCATTGCTTGATGAATGATATCCAAAGATAGAAATATCTTTATCAGATTTGGCATTATTTTCAAAAGATCATATCAAGCATAACATATACTACTGAAAAATATGAAGATATGCAATAGAT